>NC_080184.1:12800806-12978306 GCF_950295315.1 Erinaceus europaeus | reverse complement strand
CGGGGCCAGTGCGCCGCCGCCGCGGCCGCTCGCAAACTTTGTCTAAACTTTCACTTTCACCGCGGCGGCGGCGGCGGCGGGCGGAGCGGAGCGAGCGGGGCGCGGGGAGCCGAGCGCAGCGGCGCGGAGCCGGGCGCGGGGCGCGGGGTCTGCGCGGGGGGTTGGCGCGGGGCTTTGCGGGGCTCCGCATGGAGTAGCGGCCGCGGCGCAGCGCAGCGGAGCGGGGAACCCACCGCACCCCGGGCGCCCCGCGATGTACTCCCCGTACTGCCTCACCCAGGTACGGGCCGCGATTCCGGGGGTGGGGTGGGGGGCGCGGGGGGGACGCGGCGGGCTGGACACTGGCTGCTGGGGGACCCCCCCCCTCCCCGCTTCTCTTTTCTTTTCTTTTTCTTCTATTAATTTTTTTTTTTGGAAGGAGGAGACGCGGGCGGGGGGGGGGGAGACACAGCAGCTGCGTGCGTGGCGCGGCCCCCCCATCCCGGGCGGGCGGGAGGCGGCGCGTGTGCGCGTGTGCGGGCCGGGCCGGGGGGCGCCGCACCCCGAGATCCAGGGGCTGGCGGGGCGGGGGGGTCCCGGGGTGGGGGGTTTGCAGGCGGGGTGACAGGGCGGGGTGGGTGGTTTGCAGCGGCGGCGGGGGGGGGGGGGGCTGCCCTGCCATTACGCCTCCCGCTTCAGGGGGTGTCTGCAGGGGCTCGGGGTGACTCCCCATTTCCAACGCGATCCCCCCCCCAAATCAAATCAAATTAAATTAAAAAGTCTTTTGTTCAGCCCTGGCTGAGAAAATGGCGGGGCTCCCAAATTTCTGAGGGGGCCGAGGAGGGGTCGGAGGGGGGGGTTGGCGGGCGAGCTGCCAGATGCGGGGACCCCCAAGACCCCTCCCCTCTCCCCAAGCCTCCTCCCCTTCCCAAGCCCCGCAGCCCCCCCCAGCCCCGGCAGCCCCGGACGCGCACCCCCTACCCCCCAACTTTTCCTGCGCGCAAACTTGGCCTGTGTGTGTGTGTGTGTGCGGGGAGGGGGCCGGGGGCGCGCGGGAATGGGGTGCGGGGACCCCCAGCCACCGCCGGCCGCCGGGCACCGCAGCTTGGGCCTCCTCGGGGACTCATCCCGCCTCCAGCGAAGCTGCTGCAGCCGCCGAGCCCGGAGACCCGCCCTGCTGCCCCTCCATCCCCCCCACCCATCCTGGGGACCCCAACCCATCCCTCCACTGCACCCCCACTTTAGCCTGGGCCATGCCACCAGCACCCCTCGCTGGCACCCGGGCGACACCTCCAGAAGGAGCACCCCCAACTGGTGCCAGCCTGCCAGCCTGCCCGCCTGCCCGCCTGTGTGTGTACCCGCGCCGGGAGACAGCGGTTCTTTGGGCCACCTTTCATTTTGGAGGTCCAAGGGTTCCCCCACACACCACCC
Organism: Erinaceus europaeus; assembly: GCF_950295315.1. Taxonomy (NCBI): domain Eukaryota; kingdom Metazoa; phylum Chordata; class Mammalia; order Eulipotyphla; family Erinaceidae; genus Erinaceus; species Erinaceus europaeus. Next base: position 12,976,896 of record NC_080184.1, on the reverse strand, counting down.
CCCACTTTGCCAAGTGTGCCCACAGGCTGTTGCAATCCGGGTCTACACCCCCTCCTTCCCCCCCAAGAGGGGCACCAGCCAGAGGCTGCCACCTCCCGCTCTTTTTCGGCAACCTTAGTGTGGGTGAGCGGGGTCCTCTCAGATAAGGGGTCTTTCTAGGGCTTCCCCATCAGCTGTTTTTTTTTTTTTTGTGTGTGTGTTTTTTTTGGGGGGTCGTCGACCCAGATGGGAGGTCCAGAGGGTGTTGGCTTTCCAAGCCAGTGTGAGAGGGTACTGTGGATGCCCTCAGGGGTCACTCTCGCCCCCTCCCCAAGGCCAGGGAATGGAGTCAGTCCCTCGCAGCCCCCCCAGCAGACACAGGGGTACCCCCCCACCCCCCGAGAAGGATCTCTGGCTTCCGTCTGCCTCACAGGCCCAGGCGGAGGCCCCCCCTGCTTTGACTGACCTGAAGCAGCTGGCATGGCTGGCGCTGCGGGTGGGGTGACCTTGGGGGGCTGCGAAGGGCTCAGGGGGTGTCAGCGGTGACACCCCTGAACCCCACCTCTCTGTCTGGACCCAGCTTTCTGCTCCCAGGGCCCTGCCTCTCTCACCCTTCCTGCTACCTTTTTTCTCCCCCTCTCCCAATCTCTGTGACCTTCTCGCTGTTTTTGGTGGCCTCTGTCTCTCTGTCTGTCTGTCTCTGCACCCTTCCTCTTGTCCTGGTGTCTTCGATCTGTTTCCCCTTTCTCTCTCTCTCTCTCTGTTTTCTTCCTCCCTTTCTTTCTCTCTCTTTTTTTTCTTCCTTCTTTTCTTTCTTTCTTTTTAAAATTTTTTTTCCAGCCAGAATTGACTTCGATCTCAAAGTCAATAAATGCTCAAGCAGCAGTGAGCGGGGCCCGGGGTGGGGTGCCAAGGTTGAGGCTGAGGGGGGAGGCCGGCTGCTGGGGGGGGTGGGGAGAGCAGAGCGGGACGGATTGTTTCTGGAAAAATCTTTGGCTATTGAGTTTAGCCGGGTGGGGCCTGGAGCTGCCCAGGGCTGGTGGTTGGATGGTGGGGAGTGGGGAAGCCCCCTCGGCCGCCCCCCACCATCACAGACAGACAGAGGGACGCGCGCACACAGCACACGGGCGGCGTACAAGGCCGCCTTTGTCACCCTCGGGCCTGGACAGACACACGGACACGGAGCCTCCGTGTCTGCGTGTGTGTGCGTGTGTGTGCGTGTGCGTGTGTGCGTGTCACAGTGAAATGTCCCCAGTGCCACACGCCAGTTTCCCTATGCCAGTTCGGACAGACCGACCAACCGACCAACACACAACACGCATACGCACACGCTTACACACTCCCTGGGCCGCACAGCGTGAGACCCAGGGGTGGGGTGCTGTCCCTGTTGTCTCCCGTTTCTGACCCCCCTGCGTCCACATGGAGCTGCCGTCTTCAGCCTTATTTTTCCTGTTGCTTTCCTGGCTGACTTTTTCAAGTCGAGAGAGACAGATCTAGAGAGACATCACAGCATGGGAGCTCCCCCAGGTGCCTGGGGGACTGAGACCTGGGTTTCAGGCACAAGGATTGCCCAGAAGGGGTGCAGGGTGCGGGGGGGGGGGTGTCTTCTTCCTGGCTGGGCTGGGGCTCTGTGACTGCAAGCCGCGTCTTCACAGTTCCCGGCGGACTCTCGCCTTCTTGGATTTCAGAGACAGGGCCAGAGAGACAGAGAGGCAGAAAGGCAGAGAGAAGGAGCTCCCTGTACCACCTCCACCACCCACTTCAGCAGTTTAAAAATTGCTTTCTTTATGATTTTTTTATCCCCCAGAAGCCCTGCTCAGCTCTGGCTTCTGGTGGTGCTGGGGCTTGAACCCAGGACCTCGGAGCCTCAGGTGGGAGAGTCTCTTTTGCAGCAGAATCTCTGTGTTGTAAAATTCAGATTTTTTTTTTTTTTTTTGGCCTCCAGGGTTATTGCCGGGACTCGGTGCCTCCACCATGAATCCACTACTCCTGGAGGGTATTTTTTCCCTTTTGTTACCCTGGTTGTTTTACCATTGTTGTGGTTATTATTATCGTTGTTATTGATGTCATCGTTGTTGGACAGGACAGAGAGAAATGGAGAGAGGAGGGGAAGACAGAGAGGGGGAGAGAAAGACAGACACCTGCAGACCTGCTTCACCGCTTGTGAAGGAACTCCCCTGCAGGTGGGGAGCCGGGGGCTCGAACTGGGATCCTTTCGCCTGTCCTTGCGCTTTGCGCCACGTGCACTTAACCCGCTGCGCTACCGCCCGACTCCCAAAATTCAGATTTTATTGTGTGCTCACGCGTGAGAGAAAGAGAAACAGAAGCTTCTAGCTGTTGGCATCTGTGTCGCTGGGGCTTGAACCCAGGACCTCAAACTCAGCCTGGAACCACCTCCTCTCGGCCCAGTGCTTATTTTATTTTTTAGTTTGTCTTATTCGATTCTTTTTTTTTTTTTTTTCGGGGGTGACCTTTAGCGGCTGGAGCTCAGTGCCTTCCTTCACCCCTGGAGGCTTTAAAAAAAACAAACAACGGTCTCTGTCTCTGACAGACCGATAGAGAAGCTTCCTCACCTGTCTCCTGGGTGGTGTCCGTGGGCTGGAAACCGAGGCTTTGTTCATGTTGACGGGTGCATGGCATCTGGGTCCTCCTGCCAGCCTCCGATTTCAGGATTCTCGTGAGAGAGAGAGAGAGAAAGAGAGAGAGACCGACCGACCAACCCTGACTCCCAGCTGCACTGCCCAGTGAGCTCCTCCTGTCTCTGCTTGGTCTTCACATGCGATGTGGGGGCTCGATTGAGCTCATGACCCTCTTCAATTGAGCTTCCTGCCCCACCACCAATCCAGGGGGCCTTCCAGGAGGTGGTGGCAGTACATTAAGCATTTGGAAGGAGGGAAAAGACCTGCTGTTCTGGGGCTGGGCTCTGAGGCTTCTGTGTGTCTGAGTGTGTTTAAGGGGAATTTCCCCCACACCCCAGAGTACCCCCATCTTTGGCCCAGAACCGCCAGAATTCGGCCTCTGCTGTGCAAGGTGACTGTTCTCTGCGTCTATAGGGGAGTGGAGGAAGCTTGAAGCTGGGGCCTCTGGCTGGATCCCGGAATTCCCTGCCATCTCTTTCTCGGTTATTATTATTATTATTATTATTATTATTATTATTATTATTATTTCTGTTTGAGAATGAGAGCACACCGTTATCTTGGACCCGTGCCTCCAGGCTCCTGACCCCAAGAAGCTGGGAAGGAGATAAAAATGGGCGTCTCCGCTGCCCTGTGCCCAGACCCCCCCATACCCTGGATTACAGGGCTCGCCTGTGCACCCCCCCTTGCGCCCAGTTTCCCTGTGGTTCCCGGCCGAGTCCCTGCCCCTGACACTGGTCTGGGGTTCGCTGTCTTTGGATCTGGGTGACAGTGGGGTTCAGGAGTACCGGCTGCTGCTGTGTGTCAGGGTGTTGCCGACAGACAGACAGATACCCTTCCTGTGAGAGACGTGTCACGGGGGGGGGGCTAAGCTGGGGGTCCCCCCGGCACGCCCATGGGCCTCCCAGCTGACCGCTGCCTGGGGAATCTTGGGGTCCCTCCTGGCTGAGCTGTATCCCTGGGCCTGAACCCCGTACCTTTGCTGTGTCCCCCAATATCCCTGGCACCCCTGGATTTGGAAACTGAGGCCCTTCCCGTCTCTTCCCTTCCCTTCCCCCTTTCTCTGTCTGTCCTCCCCTCCTCCCCACCTCCATTTCTCTCTCTCTCTCTCTCTCGCCAAATGAATCTTGGCTCTTTCTGAATAATCTCTTCTCCTCAGTTTTTGGCTCTGACTCTGGGCTCCCTCACTCAAAGGAGAAGGGCCGCTCCCCGCTTCCCGGCCTCCCCTCTCCCCACCCCCCCAGCCCCCCAAAGTGGGTCTGGTCAAGGCTGGGGTGGGGGGTGGGAGTGTGTGTGTGTGTGTGGGGAGCCCCAGGCTTGGCGGCCTTGGGGGGGGCTGTGGGTGGGGTGCGGCAGGGTTCGGGGGGCGCGGGGCTGGGGTGTCTGGCTCCGGTCGGGGTTGGCAGGGCCTTGGCGGGCAGGCGCAGCTGTGCCCAGAACTTGGGGGCACGCCTGTCTTCACCAGTGCCAACCAACTGCGGCGCTCAGGAGCCAATCGGAAGCCGGGGCGGCCCTGGGGGAGGCCCCCCCCCACACACACACACACTGGACCCCACCCTGAAACATAGGGGGGAGCCTGGCTCCTGGCACAGCTAGGGATCAGGCTGAATTTGGTGAAGAGGAAGGAGGTGCTTTACTATTTATTGATTATTGATTATTTTCTTTTTTTGGGGGGGGTACGGCTTGGAGGAGTCATCGCTCAGGCAGTGGAAACATTAGAAGGTTCCATAGAGGACGGGGGGGGGGGCCCACCTCCTCACCTTCTGACAGAGGCATGTGTCTCCCCTCACGTCCCCCCCCCCAAACCCCCGCCATCTTATGCACACAAAGAGAATCACAGCCTAGCCACACCTGGGCGGCCCCAGACCGGTCTCTCTGGGAAGGCAGGGGGTATCACGAGACACCCCACAACCGACAGTGACACAGGCCTCGCTGTCACACGCACACAGAGCCAGGGACGACGCTTGCAGAGATGGGTTTGTTACTAAGCGGGAGAGAGAAGACCACACAGTGCACGGGCTTCCCCCGTGTCATGGTTTCTCCCATGTGGTACCAGGGCTCGAACCCATGGAACTGGGCCTGTGTGTACTCGGCAAGGCCGGCATCCTATCTATTGAGCTATTCTTAATTCGTTTTTATAACATGTTTACTAATGAGAGAGAGAAGAGGAGCCTCCCTCTGTCACCTGCGATGCCTGGGGCTCGAACCCTGGACCTCCCACTTGAGAGTCCAACGCTCCAACTACTGCACCGCCTCCCAGGCCTCTCCAGACATGTTAAATTTATGTGTTCTCTCCCAGAGGACTTGTTCTTTTTCCGTTTAGTGACAGAGACATAGACAGAGACAGACAGAGAGACCCATGGCTCTGCTCCACCGTTCGTGAAGCTTCCCAGAGGCTTGAACCCGGGTCCAGGGTGTGTGCCCTGCTGTCTGGGTTTATTTTGGTGGCGGGGGCTGGCGCGGGGTGTGGGGGGGAAGACCACAGCTCTGAAGCTTCCTCCAGTGCAGTGGGGGGGCTGGTCTCGAACCCAGGTCACTCACATGGCAAATCGGCCAAGGAGGTGAAATCTTCCTCTCCTCCCCCTTCTCGATTTCAGCGACAGTGACAGAGACAGAGACAGAAAGACGGGGAGAGAGAGAGAAGCGGCTCCACCGTTCACCCACCGAACTTCCCCTGGCACTGTGTGGTGCTCACAGATGGCGCCGGGGACTCAGACCCGGGGCCCTTGCACATGGTACCCTGTGCCCGCCGGGCCCCCCCCCCCAACCAACTCCCGGCCCTGGAAACCACAGCGGCCAACGTTCTTGAGGGCGGGGTGCCCGGGGGCTGGGGTGGGGGTGTGTGTGAGGAGCCCTGTCCCTGTGTGTGTGTGTGGGGGGGTGGGGGGCGGGACCCACTGCCTTCAGGAGAGCTGGGGACCCGGCCAAGTTCCTGGGGCTCCTCCAGCCTGGCTCTGGCACAGCCTGGGTGTGGCCCCGGGCAGTGGGGCAACCTCTCTGGGTTCTGAGTCTGGAAGGGGCTGTGGGGGGTGGATGACATAGCTGGGGGGCTCTTGGGGTGGGTCTGAAATGGGGTGAACACCTGTCTGCCGCCCTCTCCTCCTTCCTCTCTCTCTTTCTTTCTCTCATTCACTCTCTCTTGTTTTTTTTTGTTTTTGCCTCCGGGGGTTATCATTAGGCTCGGTGCCTGCACTCTGGATCCACTGCTCCTGGCGGCCATTTCCCTTCATTTTTTGTTGCCCTGTCTCTCTCTCTCCCTCTCTCTCTCTCTCTCTCTCTCTCTCTCTCTCTTTATTACCAGTGTCCCACTCAACTCTGGCTGCTGGTGGTGCTGGGGATTGAACCTGGGACCTCAGAGCCTCAGGCAGGAGAATTTCTTTGCAGAACCCTCCTGCTATCTACTCCAGATTTTATTTATTTATTTATTAATGAGAAAGATAGGAGGAGAGAGAGAGAGAGAGAGAAAACCAGACATCATCACTCTGGTCCTCGTGCTGCTGGGGATTGAACTCAGGACCTCATGCTTGAGAGTCCGATGCTCTATCCACTGTGCCACCTCCCGGGCCACACTTGTCTCTTTCTTTTTAAAACAATTGTTTTTGGGAGTCGGGCAGTACCATAGCGGGTGAGGCGCACGTGGCGCAAAGCACAAGGACCCCCGTGAGGATCCCGGTTCGAGCCCCCGGCTCCCCACCTGCAGGGGAGTCGCTTCCCAGGCGGTGAAGCAGGTCTGCAGGTGTCTGTCTTTCTCTCCCCCTCTCTGTCTTCCCCTCCTCTCTCCATTGCTCTCTGTCCTAGCCAACAATGACGACATGAGTAACAACAATAATAATAACTAACAATAAAACAACAAGGGCAACAAAAGGGAATAAGTAAATATTTTAAAATTAAGAAAACAATTATTTTTAATTATTTTACTGTGTTGAGAGAGAGATAGATAGAGAGAGAGAGAGAGCCCAGAGTCCTGCTGAGCGCTGGCTGCTGGTGGTGCTGGGGATGGAACCCAGGACCTCAGAGTCTCAGGCAGGAGAGTCTGTTTGCAGAACCATCCTGCTGTCTCCCTGGCCTTCTCTCTCTCTCTCTCTCTCTCTCTCTCTCTCTGTGTTTCTCTCTTCCTTCCCTTTCTCTCTTTGGTTTGTGTCCTCACCCAGACAAGGGGTGGGGGGGAGTCTGGCCTGAACCCTCTTTTCTCCTGTCTCCCAACTCCTAACCACCAGGTGGGGAGGGGTGTGTGTTGGGGGCGGGTGGCCCCTCCGTCCTGCCCGGGTGGGCCCGAAAGACACCAGTGTCCACTCTGACCCCGGGCTCATCTTCTGAGCTCTGAACCACGTGCTGGGTCTCGAACCTCTGCCCTCCACGGGCCCTGGGCTGTCTGGGCCCTGCCGCCCTGGGGACAGGCCCGGGGGCAGCTGGTAGGAGACTGACATGACCACCTGTGACCCTAGATTTAGCTCCTGGGTGGGGGGGAAGGCGGAGGGGGGAGCAGGGGTGGGGGAACTTGGGGTTATTTTTACCGCTGCCCTTCTGGCATGGCCCGCCGTCTTTGTCTTTGTGGGGTTCTGCCTTTGTCTGCGGGAGCCCCCCACACTCTGTCCCTATCACCCCCACCCCACCATTCTGGGGGTCCCCCCTTTTTTTTTCTTTCCTGCCTCCTCCCCCCACTCTCCCAGGCTGTGAGGCTGGTGGTGGCCGTGCTCGGTGCTGGGCCTGCTGGCATTTGGTTTGGCCCTGTGCCCGCCGTGCCCGCCACCCCCACCCGGCTGGCAGACTGGAAGCTGGGGGGGGCAGGGAGCTCCGAGTGCCTCCTTCCCTGCCCCCCCAGCCCTGTCCCCTGCACCCCCATGCCTCGATGGCCGCCCCTCTGCAGGTTGGCACTTGGACCATGCCCGCCTGGCTTTCATCCTTCTATCTCTCTCTCTCCCTCTCTCTCTCTCTCCCTCTCTCTCTCTCTCTCCCTCTCTTTCTCCCTCTCCCTCTCCCTCTCCCTCTCCCTCTCTCTCTCTCTCTCTCTCTCACCATTTTTGGCATCTCTTCTCCCTCCCCCTCCCGCCAGCACCAACCTCCTTGCCAAACCCGCCAGCCCTGGTTGCATCTCTCTCTCTCTCTCTCTCCTCCAGGCTGGGGGTGGGGCTGGAGGGCTGGGACCCTGAAATCCAGCGAGGATTTATTAGGTTTTTTTTTTTTTTGGAGGGTGGGTATTATTATTTTCTGGGGGGGGGGAGTCGTTTCAACCTGCATCCATCAGCTACCAGCCAGAAAGGTGGGGAGAGAAATGAGGGAGACCACTCCCCAACAGGGGCTCCTCTCCCCAGACTTTTTCCTTGTTGGGGGGGGTGTTTCCCCCTCACTGCCCTCCTGAGTGGGTGTCAGCTTTGGGATCCCAGTCTCAAGTCAAGGGGTATCATCGGGGTATCGTGTCCAGGGCGTGGAGCGGGGTGAGGGGAGTTGTTCGATGGTTGATGTGGGGGGGCACTGAGGGCCCCCCAGAAATGGGAGGAAAGGTGGCTGGGCAAGGGACGAGTGAAAGACAAGTTTCTTCTGCTTCCCCCTTTCCTGCCCCCACCCCAGCCCTCTGCCTGCCTCCCTCTCTCCCTCTCTCTCTCCCTTTCTCCCTCTCCCTCTCTCCCTCTCCCTCTCTCTCTCCCTCTCTCCCTCTCTCTCTCTGGGCACCAAACAAAGTTAGTTAAGTAACTTCTAATGTTATTTGAGGACGCCCTGGCCAGAACCCAAAGGAACCCTGTAGAAACTTGTTTTCTTTTGCCGCCAAAGCTGTGAGTATCAAGAGACACCCTTTGGGGGGGGAGGGTGCAGGTTTGGGGGGTGCCTTGACACCTCTTTGCGCCCCTCCCCAGACACAAGGACTCACATCTGGAGGACACACTTCTCTGGCGGTTTAGACACACACACACACACACACACACACACACACACACACACACAGACATGCACTTTCTGACCCGCCAGCCGGCGGTTCTTGAGGGGGGGGTGCCACTCCCCCCAGCTCACTGGTTCTCCAGCTTAGAGAAGCTTCTGGAAGGTTTGGAAACCCCCCCCTGGCAGAGGTCAAGGAGGGTCTGTCGGCTCCGTTCTCTCCCAGCCCTGATCTTGTCTGTCGTCCGTCTAGGGACTCAGAAACTTTGATGTGTGTCTGGTGGTGGTGGTGGGATCCCCGGGGAGGGGGTGTCCCCCCTGCCCAGATCTGGGGGTGTATATGTTTTTGTTTGTTTGTTTTGTCTTTGTTGCAAGTGGGAGCCTCCAGTCCCCTGGTTCCGTCTCAAGTCCTTTGTTAGATCCATTTGATTTATTATTATTATTTAATTTTTTTTGGTTTTTTATTTTCCCTTTTGTTGCCTTTGTTGTTTTTTATTGTTGTTGTCGTTATTATTGTTGTTATTGCTGTCGTTGTTGTTGGATAGGACAGAGAGACATGGAGAGAGGAGGGGAAGACAGAGAGGGGGTAGAGAAAGACAGACACCTGCAGACCTGCTTCACCGCCTGTGAAGCGACTCCCCTGCAGGTGGGGAGCCGGGGGCTGGAACCAGGATCCTTACACCGGTCCTTGCGCTTTGCGACTCGTGCGCTTAACCCGCTGTGCTACCGCCCGACTCCCTATTATTTAGTTTTTAAAAATTGTGTTTATCCCTCGGATAGAGACAGCCAGAAATGGAGAGGGTAGAGGGAGAGAGACAGAGAGACAGAGACACCTGCAGCTCTGTTCCTCCACTCATGAAGCTTTCCCCTTGCAGGTGGGGACCAGTGATTGCTCTTATTAATTGTTATTCTTGTTATTATTGCCACCAGGGTTATTGCTGGGCATCATTGCCTGTGTCGCTTCACCATTGCTTCCTTGTTTCTCTCTCTTTGATAGCAGGCAAGAGACACAGAGAGAGAGAGAGACGGAGAGATACCTGTAGCCCTGCTTCACCACTCATGAAGCTTCATCACGCCCACCCCTCACAAGTGGGGAGCGGGTACTTGAACCCGGGGCCTTGGGTGTAGCCAACCCAGCGGCTACCCCAGACCCTGTGCCCCCCCCCCCCATCATGCTCGCAGACCTGGACCTCAGGGGCAGCCTGGAGAACAGGTTTAGGGTTGAACGGATGTGCCCTGCTAGCCACCCTTTGCCATGTCCCGGGTCCAGATATCCCTCCTTGGCGAGGGGGGGGTGCCCACCTCCGCCAAACCCAGAATCTGGTGGCGGGGTCTCCCCCCACACACACACGCTGCCTGCTCTCACGGCCTCAGACTGCAGGGGTGGGGGACACTGGTGACACCCCAAGGCCCCCAGGTGGGTTACTATGGCCCTTCTTCTGTGCCCCCATGCCCCCACGGTGGGCTGTCTGTCGCCCCTGATGGCTTGTCACTAGCGCCTGTCAATCTGTCCTCTCTCAGAGTGCCGTCTCACAGGCTCACACACGTGCACACACAGCCGCCTCCTGCGATCACACCCAGCCTCACAGCCTGTCACAGACCTGGGCTCATCCTGGGGTGTCAAAGCTCCCGTCTCCCCAGCCCACCATGAGCCTGTCCCCCCACCCACAAACCTGGTTCCCCCCTGAAACGGTGAACCCCTTCCTCTGCTGTGTCCCCATCCGTCAACCCAGGAACAATACTAGGCTGGGAGGGGACAGATAACATCCCAGAGGACCACCCTCAACCTCACACACACACATCCCCCCCAGACAGCAGCTGGATTTGCAGTTTAGAAGACTTAGGCCACAAAGCCAAAGGTCAAGGGCACAGGGCCAGAAGCAGGGCTGCCTGGTAGCCAGTCACCCCAATACCCATCACCCCCACCCCACAAGGGACAGATCAGGACGGTACCTCTCTTTTAAAAAATAAATATACCGATGAAAAATAGCTATTTATTTAAAATGTTTTGGGGGGTTATTATTATTATTTAAAATTTTGTATTTATTTTATTTATTCCCTTTTGTTGCCCTTGTTTTTTATTGTTGTAGTTATTGTTGATGTTGTTGTTGTTGTTGGATAGGACAGAGAAATGGAGAGAGGAGGGGCAGACACAGAGGGGGAGAGAAAGATAGACACCCGCAGACCTGCTTCACCGCCTGGGAAGCGACTCCCCTGCAGGTGGGGAGCCGGGGGCTCGAACCGGGATCCTTACACTGGTCCTTGTGCTTTGCGCCACCTGAGCTTAACCCGCTGCGCCGCCCGACTCCCGGGGGTTAAATAATGACTGAGGGAAATTGAGAGGAAAGGGGGAGATAGAGAGGGACAGAGACAAAAAGACACCTACAGCCCTGCTCCACCACTCGTGAACCCCCCCCCCCCCCCCCCCGCGCAGGTGGAGATCAGGGGTCAAGCCCAGGACCTCGTGCCCCAGAGTCTAATGCTTTATCCACTGCACCCTCTTCCTCTTCTCTCCTCTGCCCCCCAGATGGGGGGGAGGCAAGGCTCTGAGCTGAGTGGACAAAGGGAGGGCGGGAGATAGCTCAGCTGTGAGAGCATGGGAATTGCAGGCCTGAGGCCTCAGATGTTCCAGGTTCAATTCCCCCCACCGCCTTATAGCAGAGCCAAGCCAAGTTTATAATTATTATTATTATTATTATTGGACAGGACAGAGAGAACTTGAAAGGGGAAGGAGAAAAAGAGAGAGAGAGAGAGAAAGAGAGATGCCTGCAGACCTGCTTCATCACTCCTGAAACTTCATCCCTGCAGGTGGGGACCCGGAGGCTGGAACAGGGATCCTTGCGTGGGTCTTTGTGCTTTTGTGCTTGGTACTGTGCGCACTTAACCCACTGTGCTAAGGCTCGACTCCCCCCGCCCCCCTGGCCCCCAGCTAAATCTTTTTAAAAAGTAATGGAGGTGGCCCTGAGAATAGTGGGTAAAACAATGGACTCTCAGATGTGAGGTTCTGAGTTCCATCCCTGGTGTTGCATGTACCAGAGGGAGATTCTGCTTTTCTCTCTCTCTCTCTCTCTCTCTCTCTCTCTTTCTCTCTCTCTCAAATAAAACAACCAAAGGGCCGGGGAGATAGCATAGTGGTTCTGCAAACAGACTCTCCTGCCTGAGTCTTTGAGGTTCCAGGTTCCACCCCCAGCACCACCATCAGCCAGAGCTCAGCAGGGCCCTGGTAGGAGAAAAAAAAAAAGGTAAAGAACTTTAATCTTTTTTAAAAATATTTATTTATTCCCTTTGTTGTAGTCATTATTATTATTGATGTCGTTATTGTTGGGTAAGACAGAGAGAAATGGAGAGAGGAGGGGAAGACAGAGAAGGGGAGAGAAAGACAGACACCTGCAGACCTGCTTCACCGCCTGGGAAGCGACTCCCCTGCAGGTGGGGAGCCCGGGGGCTCGAACCGGGATCCTTATGCCCGTCCTTGCGCTTTGCGCCACCTGCGTTTTAACCCGCTGCGCTACCACCCGACTCCCTGAAGGACTTCAGTCTTTGGGTTTAAAGTGGAGGGGTCCAGGTGGGTCCCCAGTGAGTTATGAGCCTGCTCTGTGTTCAATCCCCAGGACGACCTAGAAACAGGAAAGAGAAAACACTTTTTTTTTTTTTCGTTTTATTGATTTTTTTTTTTGTAGGTTTCGTCATGCACTGGGGGTGGGGGTAAAGGGGGACTCTGCCCTCCTGGTCTCTCTCTCTTATTTATATATATATGTATATAAAAAAAAACTAGCCAGTGAAATAACTCCCCAGGACAGGGCTCAACTTGCCCAGTGGGAGACCTAGGTTTGAGCCCAGCCCTTACTGCACTGGAAGAAGCTGGGGTGTGTGTGTGTGGGGGGGGTTTGCTGTGGCTGAGTGGATCTGAGGCAAAACCCCCAACTTGGCTCTAAGTGGGGGAACACCACAGGCAGGCATCTTCCCCTCTCCCTAAGGGATCCCAGGGAGGCGTCCCTCCAGTCCTGGGTCTTTGGGGAGGGGGGGACAGACAGACAAGGGAGAAGGTACTCTGGCCTCCCTGAGGCCCTGGGTTCCAGCCAGGCTGGGTGCCCCCGGGGGCTGTCCTGCACCTACACCCCAGGTCCTCTGCATTCTTATGTTTCCTCCTCCTCCTCCTCCCCCCAGGCCCAGGCCTTCTTCCTTCCACCCCGTCCCAGCCCGGGGCTTCCCCCAAACCCTCTGCCTAGGCCAAAACCAACAGCCCAGGACTGGCACCCTGCCCGAACCCCCCTGCTGCCTTAGAGGGGGGGCCTCCCAGCACCCCATCTCTGAACCCCGCTCCCCACCCAGCCTACCCCCCCCAAGAGTCCTCCAACAGCTCCTAAGACCCCAATCCAGGGGTCCCTCTTTTTTTGTTCCTTCTCCCAGGTGGATATATGTGTCTTTTTTGGGGGGGTTACTAGGCTCTGTGAGTGGGTGCCCACGTGTGCAACCTGCCTCAGCCCCCCAGCACAGGCACCGGGCTCTGGGTGTGGGGTGTAAGGTTTCCTCCCCCCCTTTTTTTTGCAGAGGACATCTGCCTCCCTCCTCCACCCCCAAAAAATCTCGGGGTGTCTCAGAGTTTGTGTGTGTGTGTGTTTGGATTGAAGAGATTTTTTTTTTTAGGGGGGGTGGTAAGGACTTCCCCCTAGCTCCCCGAGGTCACATCAGTTAGTGCCTGGGGCTGCACCACCCCCCACAAGCCAGGGAGCTGCACTCCAAAAATGCAAAAAAAAAAAAAAAAGCCCTGGGTGCAGCTGAGATGTGGGGACCCCCCCATAGCACCTCATACATGCAGGGCACCTCACAACCCTCTCTCCCCCCAAAAAAAAAACCTCTCAGGTTGGGGCAGGGCTTAAATAACTCACAAAGAGGCCATTTGAGGATTCCCCCCAATGCCAGGCACCTCCAGGTGTCTGCACCCCCAAATCCACTGCCGGGCTGGTTCTTTATACTTGGAGGCAGGTGGGGGGAGAGTCAGCGTGCGCCCTGACTTGGATTTGAGTGGTTGGGTAGGATGGCTGTGTCAGTGTGTGGGGGGGCAGGGACCCTTAAATGGGGGTGTCTTGGGCTTCCCTGGATGACCCCAATTTTCTTGGGCTCCCCCAAGACCTTGTCCCCCAAGATAGGGGCTAAAGCCCCTCGAGTCCCCCAAAACCCTGTGTGTCCCCAATCTTCCTGGGTGTCTCCAAGCCCCCACCCCAGAATCCAGGCTGAGCCCCTTCCCCCATGAAGCTGCCCCCTCCATGCCCCCCCTTTTTTTTTTGCTGCTGTCATGTTGGGGAGCCCCAGAGCCGCCTGGGTGGGGTCCTGGGAGGGCTCCCCTGGTCCCGACACATCTAAAAGTACCCCCTTCCTCAGAAGGGCTTGGGGGTGCTGGGCTGTGCCCCCCATGGGTGGGGCTGTGGTGGGGGAGTGGGCCTCTGTTTGTTTCCCCACGGGGGACAGCTGGCCACCATGTGCAAGTGTCTGAGGAGACTCTGGGAGACCCGCAGACTTTTCTCTAATCATCCCATGGTGGGGGGAAGGGAGGGAGAGCTTGTCGGGTGTGTGTGTGTGTGTGTGTGTGTGTGTGTGTTTTTGGGGAGATATTTTGGGGTTGCTTTCTGAGTTTGGCCGACTTGCAGAATGAGGCTGGAGTCGCTTCTTAGGAAAAAAGAAAAGAAAAAAAATGAACCTTAAAAAAAAAAAAGCTCTCCCCTCAAAAAAATCAAATTCACTTTTACTCCCCACAGATGAAGGCCGACGTTTGAATTGGGGGGGGGGGAATCCCCCTCACTCATATTTTCATACCTGCTGCCGGCCATGCCACCCCTCTTTTGGGGGCTACCCGTTACACACACACACACACACACACACACCACCGTGGAGGGGAGGGACGGGCAAGTGGAAAAAGAGTTTGTGAGCCCAGTGGACCTGAGTTCACCTGTGGAAGGAGGAGGGGGCTGGAGGGCTGAAGTTCCCCAAAACCGCCTCCCCTTGGGGTATGTGGCAGGGGGCCATTCGGGGTCCTGAGGACACCCCACCACCACCACCACCACCACCACCACCGCCACACAACTGCACACAGACACACACACACCAACAACTTCGGAAGCCGCTCTCTCGTAAAGTGAATTATTTAACTGCTTTCTGATGAGGGGAGGCCCTTCTCCACGCGCCTGCCCGCCCGCCAGAGTGACTCAGCTCAGCCCGGGCAGGGTGGGGGCGGGGCCCGGTGACCTAGGGACAGAGCTTGACCCGGGACCCGGGACCCTGGACCCTGGACCTGGACCTGGCCGGGGCTCAGTCTCCCCGCATGCCCCCACCCCATCCCCCCAGCTCCCAGCTGCAGGTGGCTTTTTTTTTCCCCTTCTCCTCCTCCTCTTCAGTCTCCATCTCCTCCTTCTCCTCCTTCTTCTTTCTCCTCCTCTGCCTCCTCTTGCTCCTCCTCCCTATTCTTCCGCTCCTCCTCTCTATTCTTCCGTTCCTCCATCTCTTTCTTCATCTTTTCTTTTTTCCCCACCCTTCTCCTTTACAGAAGGATTCAAGGGAATGGTGGTTTAATGGATTGATTGTTTTTTAATCACTTTATTATCTACTTTGTTTTTCTAATCACACACACACACACACACACACACACACACACACACACACACACACACACTTGAACGAGAAAGACCAGAGCCCTGCTCTGGCTACTGGTGGTGCTGGGGGATTGAACCTTGGAACTCAGAGCCTCAGGCGGGAGAGTCTTTCTGCAGAACTATTATGCTGTCTCCCTGGTCCTAAATTCAATTTATTTTATTAGTTTAATTTTCACAAGACAGAGAGAGCCCAGAGCCCTGCTCAACTCTGGCTAATGGTGGTGCTGGGGATTGAACCCGGGATCTTGGAACCTCAGGTGGGAGAATCAATTGGCAGAGCCCCTGTGTTGTCTTCCCAACCCTGTGTCTACCTGTCCCCTTCCTTCCTTCCTTCCTTCCTTCCTTCCTTCCTTCCTTCCTCATCTTTCCTTTTTTTTCCGGTGAGACTGCAGAAACTGGGTGGGAGAGTTATCCGGAAGGAAAGCAAGAGGGAGTGAGAGAAATGGAGAGAGAGAGAGAGAGAGAGGAGAGAAGAAAAAGAGAGAGGAAGGAAGGAGAGTGAGGTACCTTAGGAGAATGTCCTCAACCCCCCTCCCACCACTGCAAAGGTTGGAACAGATTCCCCAATTTAAAAAGATCAGATCCAAAGGGGGGGAAAAAATCGAGCTGGTTCTGTTTGGGGTTTTGTGGGGGTGTGTGCTGAGCTGGGGTTTGCAGAGGCCTGTGGGGCTCAGAGCATTGATGGGAAGGTCTACAAGGCCTGAGGCTTCTGCCCTACACAATCCCCTTAAAAAATATAGTATATATATATTTCTTATTTTGGGTAACGTTGGTAGAATTTAGTAAAGAGATTCAGTAAAGACGAGGTCCGTCCGTCTGTCCTGGCAGGGCTGGCTGGTGGTGTCTGCCTTTAGGGGTGGCTTGAGGGTGTGTTATTTTGGGGGTGTGTGTGTGGGGGGGGCAGAGCTGATGTGGCCAGCCTGCCAGAGTTTTTTTGGACCGGATTTGATTTTTTTTTTTTTTCTGTCCCTCTGGACTGAGCTGCGGGCGTGAGCGTCACAAGCTGGGGATCTTGGTGGATGGCGGATCGACCAGGACTCTCTCTTCTGCTTCCTCCTGTGTCTTTTTCTGTTTCTCTTCTTTTTCTTTTCTCTCTCTCCCCCCCCCTTCTTTCTCTCTTTTCTTTTCTTTCCTCCTCTTCTCCCTGCTCCAACCTAGCACCCGGCTTCTGGGCAGACTCTCTCTCATTTTATTTTGATTTCTGTCTTCACTCGATTCGATTTTGATTTTTAGGAAGAAACAAACAAACAAAAAAAATAATAAACTATCAACCAAGTCAGAGAGAAGCCGGGCTGTGGGTAGCGGGAGTTGGAATAGGGGGCTCTCAGATCTCTCCCCCCCCCCAGATATGAGAACCAACTGCAGGGAGGGGGATTGTAAAGACTGGGGACTCCCAGCTTCCCAGGATGTGTTTCTAGCTTGGTCGTTGGATTATTGGGGCCACGGAAGGACAGACAGAGGAACACCTCCTTCCCAACCCTGCTGGGAGCTGAATTAAGGCTGAAAGACCAGGGTCCCGGGGTTTGGGAAGATGGTGTGTGTGTGTGTGTGTGTGTGTGTGTGTGTGTGTGTGTGTGTGTGTGTGTGTGTGTCTGTCTGTCTGTGTGTGGTGGGGGAATGGGAACGAGGGGTTGCATACCTACCTTCCAGGATGCATAGAAGAGGGGGTTCAGGGCTTCTCCTGTGTCTTAAATATCCTTTAAGCAATGAAAAGATAAAGGTTAGGTGGGGGCTGGATCCCAGGTTTTGACCTCAGAGCTAAGCCATGTGGGGGTCCCCAGACGCCACTACCCCTTTCTTTTCCTTTCTTTTTTTTTTCTTTTTCTGTATACACTTTTTTTTTTTTAAATTCAACAGAAGGTAGAAACTTTTTCTCTCCCATCCTAGGAAGAGGCATTTTTTTCCCTTCTCGTTTTTTTTTTTCTAGGATTTAATTATATATTTTTATTAGTGGTTTAATAATGCTTCCCCCACTTCTAGGATTTAATAAAAAAAAAAAAAAGATAAAAGTACATTTAGAGATGGCATGACCAGAGCAGATAGGGGTGTGTGTGTGGGGGGGGGAGGACAGGTTTGGGGTTGTCCCAATCTTTAAAATATTGGATCCCCCAATCTTTTAACTCTCTGTTCTCTCTCACTTGGAGGTGGGGGGGGGGAGTCTTTTCTTTTTGGAAACCCACCCTGCCCTGAGCATGTCCCAGATCCTGCCTGGGAGGGAGGAGACCCCGGCTTTGTCCCCCGCCTCCCACAGTCGGCTAGATTCTGCCCCTTTGGGGGTGTCAGACAGCCCCAGAGAGAGATGGAGAGAATAGGGGGGTGGGCTTGCGGTAACACCCCCACAGCAGGGAGATTGGAGGCATCTCTGTGACCCCTCAGAAAGGTTCCCCTCTCACCCCAGCCAGTCAGCAGGTACCTGGGTGTGTGTGGGGAGGTGGACAGTTCCGGCTGAGGGCCGTGGGTAACCGGAGCCCCAGGAAACCCCCCCCCCCGCCCCCAGAAGCTTGGCTGTCTGTCTGCCAGTGCTGGCAGCCCCGGACCCGAGCAAACAGACCAGCTCAACCCGGGGACCTGAGTCCCACCACTGAGCCCCAGAAGAAGCAGTATCAACCAGAAAGAGAGAGAGAGAGAGAGAGAGAGAGAGAGAGAAGCAGGGCAAGGGAGACACCTCAACCTTTTAGCGCACAGGGCTGACTGGCTCAGGCCCCCAAAGTCCCAGGTTCAATCCCTGTGTTCCCCTCTCCCCCCAGAAGTTAGAGCGGAGCAGGGCTCTGGTCTCTCTCATTAAAAAAAAAAAAAAAGACACAGATCATTCTTTTAAAAATCAATCTGGTGGGGAGGGGGCGGCTCACTTGACCGGTTCCAGTCACCAGCTTTCCTGCCTGAAGCCCCAGAGGCTGTAAATTCAACCCTTCTGGTACCACCCTAAACCGGAGCTGAGCAGGACTCTTTCTCTCTCTCTCTCTCTTTCTCTCCCTCCCTCCCTCCCTTCCTCCCTCCCTCCCTCCCTCTCCCTCTCTCCCTCTCCCTCCTCTCTCTCATCTAACAAGAAATGAGAGAAACTTTTGAAGAGAAGTACAAGTGGTAAAGAAAGAAGGGAAAGGAGAGAGAGCAGACAAGTGAGGAGAGAGAGAGAGAGAGAGAGAGAGAGAGGAGGCAGGCCTAGGCTTCCAGCTTTCAGCCCTAGAACTATCCTGGTAAACATTGAAATAAGAACGGGTCTTCAGCAGCCTGGCCTGGCCCCAGGTTGGAGGGAGGGAGGGAGGGAGGGAGGGAGGGAGGGAAAGAGAGAGAGAGATGGGGAGAGAGAGAGAGACAGAGAGAGACACACACACAGAGAGAGACAGAGAAATGCTGCCAGGGGCGTGTCCTCGAGGCTTGCCAGCAGTCCTCCCTCCCCCTGGCCTGGATGGAGAGGTCGTTCCAGAGGCGGGGTGGGGGGGTGGGGGGTGGGGGGGTGCAAGAGACAGGCCTTTGCCAGTGGGGGCTGCTTTAACATCTGGAATGAGAGAGAGAGAGAGAGAGAGAGAGAGAGGACAGAGAGAGAGAGAGAGGACAGCTGTTCTTTCTGCTCCCGCCCGCCCCTCCCTGCCACCTCCTCTGGTTATTTTTTTTACCCCCCCCCCACTTCTGCACATTTAACAGTTTTTTTTCCTTCCTTTCTTGTATGTCTGCCATCCATCGTGCTGGAGTTTTTTTTTTTTTTTTTTTTTTGCACTATGCTTCCACATAGCTCTGCTCAGTCTTGGGTTGGGTTTGAGCTTGAAAAAATAAATAAGTTGTGTGAGTGTGTGTGTGTGTGTGTGTGTGTGTGTGTGTGTGTGTGTGTGTCATATGTAGGGATTCGAATATATAGGCTCCCAGAGGACAGTGCAGGGGTTCTGCAAAGAGACTCTCCTGCCTGAGGCTCTGAGGTCCCAGGTTCAATCCCCAGCACCACCATCAGCTAGAGCTCAGTCAGCAGGGCTCTGGTGTCAGCTCCTATCTGTCCACATTTCTTTCTTTCTTTCTTTCTTTCTTTCTTTCTTTCTTTCTTTCTTTCTTTCTTTCCTATTTATCTATCTACCTACTTACCTGTTTTTCCTCTGATCTTTCAACAAATATATATTTTTAATTGGCTAGTAGACACAGTGTGTGTGGGGGGGTCTGCAGGTTGGCTCCTAGCCTGAGATGGGGGGGGAGTTATGATTTTGGTGGAGAACCCTCCCTCTTTCTATTTTTCCTCTCTGGCTTCTCTCCCGCTCTCCTTTTCTCTCTCTTTCTCTTTCTCTCTCTACCCCAGTCCCTTACCAGCCTGTTTGGTTACTGTCCTTGGTTACTCAACCAACCGAAAAGGGAGGCAGACACTTTGGGGGAGTGATTGTGCGTGTGTAATGGGGGCCCAGTGCCAGGCTTGAACCTTAATTCCTTTTTCCTTTGGAGGGTGCCTGATCTCTGGTGGATGAGATGGAGATGTTCTTCCCTTTTTTTTTTTTTCTTCTTCTTCTTCTCAGGGAGCACACAGTGAAGGGTTCCTTCTGCCAGGTTTGCTGGGGTCTTCTTTCCAATCCTGTCCTCATCCTGCACTCCTTTCTCTGCTTTTGGTAGCTTTTTCACCTCCCCATCCCTTTTTTTTTTTTTTTTCAGTTCTTTCCAGAAAGTTCCATAGCTTGGGGTGGGGTGGGGGTCTTCTCACCACACAGGGACACTTTCCTGGCTGATCCCCCTTCCCCTTCCTCATGTTCCCTTCTGTGTGTCTGTCTTTGGAGAGGTGCCACCTTACCCTGGCCATCCGGCCTTCCCAGTGTGTGACCCCAGAAACACACACACTGGCTCCCGCCTCCCTCCCTCCTCCTAGTCCCCCCGACATCCTTCCCCTAAGTGCCTCGTGCCAAGAGGGAGGGAGAGAGAAAGTGGGGAAGGGGGAGGAGAGGCGCAGCCCATTGGCGGGGTCCCAGGACACCGCTCTCCACCAAGACAGAGTGAAGGAGAAAGCCAGAGCAAAGAAGGGGGGCCCTGCCTCTTCTGAGGGGATGCGCCCCCCACACCCAGCCAGCCTGCCACAGCCACACCAGGACACCCAGACTGACTGACGGAGCTGATGGCTGTTCGACCAGGGGGCTAGGGAGAGACCAGCTCCCCCTTTCCCTGCTGGGGAAAACTCTGGAGGGGTGCGGTGGTGGGGTCGAATTTGACTTCTCCCCCCACGCACACGCACACACACATGCTGGCAGATTTGGAGAGAAAGAAAGAAAAGGAGACAGAAAGGAAGAGAGAGAGAGAGAGAGAGAGAGAGAGAGAAAGCCTCAGGCCTGAGGCAGAAAAAAAAAAAACCCGCTTTGTCCAAATCTTTCCAGCCTCCGGGCCTGGCTTGGGCTTGAGTTGCCAGGCTTGGCGTGTGCCCCACTCCTGGAGGGTTGGAGGTTTGTGTGTGTGTGTGTGTGTGGGGGGGGGGGGGCTTCTAGAACCTCCTACCACCTAAACACAAACAAACCTCCCACCCCCTCCCATAGGATCAGAGAGGACACCCCCTTTTCTCCCCTCTCTGTCTGCTTGGAGAGCCAGCCACTGTTTCCCTATTTCTTTTTCTGTGGGACCTTTTGGGGGAGCCTCCCCTCCCAAATCAGGCTCTATCTGCGGCCTTTCATATATATATATATTTTGGGGGGTATATATATTGGGGGGGCTGTGTTTCGCTGGGGTGTGTGTGGGGGTTTCAGTTTTGAAGAGGTGGCAGTTAGGGGGGACTGGGGGGGGGTCTGGCTGGTGGTTTTGCAGAAGTGAGGTGTGGTGGGCTTAAGGTTTCTTCACTGTGACATCTCCTTCTGGCCTCAAAACTCCGAACCTTAGAAACAGAGGAGGTGTGGAGACTAGGTCATTCATTCATTCATTCATTCCTTTGTTTATGGGAGGAGGGGGGAGACAGGAATAAGGCTGGCTCTAAACATCTCTTTGGAACTTATTGGTTTTTTTTTTTTTTTGGGGGGGAGAGGGGAGAATGAGGTTCTGTTTTGAGGTTCCTTCTTTCACCAGCGGGAAACCCCCCCCTCCACCTCCCCCCTTCCGCAGTTTCGGCCAAAGACCCGAGGTTGACTTTCTCTGCGGCAGAAACCGGCCGGCCTGTATTCTGTCTTTCTCCTTCTTTTCCTTCCTATATATTTTCTCTTCCTTCAATTATTCTTTCTCCCTTCTCTCTCTGTTTGGCTTTCTCCCACCTTCTGTCCTTCCTCAGTCTTGTATTTTGTTTCTTTGAGGACAAGCTGAAGGGGACACGGGACGGATTCCTTTTTTTCTACCAACGCCTGGGCCCGTCCTGGGTATTTCTGTAAAGGGTCTCACATTAATGCCTACATTTTATTTTATTTATGTGTTTATATTTTATTTTATATTCCATTCCACCGGGGAAAAAAGGATGAGGGGGTGAGCTCCTGCTTTCTGGGGGAGTCAGGGAAATTTGTCTCAGTGTGGGGGAACGAACCTTATCTCCCTAACACACACACACACACACACACACACACACATTTTTTTGCCTTGATTCTCTCTTTCCTCCCCCCCCCCCCTCTCTCTCTCTCTCTCTCTCTCCCCCTCTCCTTCCTACTATCAGCCCATCACTTCAGCTGTCACCGGCTGTCTAGTTTCTCTCCCCTTCCATTTCTCCTCTCTCCGATGCTTCTCTCTACTCTTGAACCCATGTACCTGCTCACCTGTTGAAGCTCTTCTCCCCTCCCCTCCGAAGCAGGGGGTACAGGGGTGGGATGGGGGGGGGCCTTCTCTGCCGGGGCTCCTAGGGGAGAGAGGGAGGTAGAGGGAGAGAAAGGTATTTGGTCCCCTTCTGTGTTCTGTTCCCAACTCTCTGTGGCTTCCAGCTGCCCCCCCCAACTGGGAATCTGTCTCTTCTTGGGGAGGGAGGGGTCACCTTCAGGGTCAGTTGACACGTTTGGTGCCCCCTGCATTGGGGGGCTCAGTGGGCAGTCCCCCTGGATCCCTTAAGCCTTCCCTTCCCCGGGGTAACCTAGGTCATCCCTGTCCCCCCTCAATTCCTCCCCCTCAGTGTCTCCTTTTCCACCCAGCCGCCCCCCACCAACACTTTCTGGGATCCCCAAAGGCAAGGCATGGGTGGGGGGGTCCCCAGGAGTGGGGGGCCGGAGGCAGCAGAGATGGGGAGTCTCCAGATTTGGGGGGTGGGTCGCCTCAGGGTTCAGGGAACCGCTTCCTAAGCTTTCTGCAGGCTCCTTAGCTCAGTGAGAAGTGTGTGTGCCTGGGGGGGGAGAGACATCCCCATGCCCCCCCAAAACCCCTGAGCTGCCCTGTCTGCCCTGGAGTGACCCCCAGAGACACTGAGCTCCATGACTCAGTTTCCCCAGCGAGTTCCCTCCAGGTGGGTTCTCCGGGACTGTCTTTGGGAGGTTGAATTGGTGTGAGGGGGAAGGGGGGAGCGGTAAGACCCCCCTTTTTTCCTCACTGGAGAGGCCTCTGTCACGAGTCCCTCCACACCCCGCCCCCCACCCCAGAGAAGGGGACAGAAGGACTTATTTTAATAAACCCGGCTCCCCTGAGCTGGGAGTTGGCAGCTGCTGGTGGCTCGTGTGAGGCTGGGCGTGGGCCGAAGAAAGGGGGGGGCTGCCTCTTCTGAGGGGAGGGGTGCCCCCTACACACACCCAGCCAGCCCACCACAGCCACCCCAGGACACCCAGACTGACAGACCGACCGACAGACTGACCGGAGGAGAGGAACCCACCACCCCCACCCCTCCCTTCTCTGGATGTCCCCTCCTGCACCCTACTTTGTTTTTGGGAGGGTGGAGGTGGCATGCAGGGGGGGCGTTGGGGAAGGGGGCTTTCTCTTTTTTTCTCCTTTCTTAATTCTATTCAGGGCGCTGCAGGTTGGAGGGGTTCTACCCGCCTTCAAAAGAGAAAAATAGAAGCAGAAAAGAGAGGAGAGTGGTTTTAATTTTTTTTGGGGGGGAGTGGGGAGGGTGTGGTTTGTAGAGGGGACCCCTTCCCCCACCCTGGAACCAAAAGTGGGCAGAGACCATGGTTGGGGGGAAGGGTGGGATGGATGGATTTGCCTGGTCTGGAGGGAGGAGAGGAATTGGAGAAAGAAATCTGTATCTTGCATATATATATATATATATATATATACACATATATATATATATATATATTCTTAGTCTTACTCAAGCCCCCCCCAAATAATCCCCCTCTTCCTCATCCCACCTGCCTCTTCTAGCTCAGCCCCTGCCCAAGAGGGGCGCGGAATGAAAAATGCAAATACTGGACTTTGCTTGTTCATTCCATGTGAACTTGTCACTTGGGGCCAAAAAAAATTTTTTTTTTGTCTCCCAACTGCTGTGGGGGGGGGTTGGGGGAAGGCTCCCCCACCTTCCAGGTTTCCTCCCCCTGCTCCAAGCTATTGGCTGGCAGAAGAGTTCTGATTGCCAAATTGGTAGAGCCTCTCTCTCTCTCTCTCTCTCTCTCTCTCTCTCTCTCTCCCTCTCTCTCTTTTACTGGCTTTGGCACAGAGGAATGGTTGGGGATTGGGCATGAAAGGGGAGAGACAGAGAGAGAGAGTTTGAGGGAGAAAAAAGCAGTGGAAAAAATATATAGAGAGAGAGCCTCCCCAAAACTGAGCTGTGCACCAGAGCTTCAAGCTCTCCCCTTCTCTCCCTCCCTCCCCCTTCTTCCTCTCCGTGTGTGTCTCTCTCTTTCTCCCTCTCTCTCTCTCTTCCCCCCCTCCCTCTGCTCTCTCTCTGCCAGCAAACCCGCCACAGCCGGTCCCAACTCGTCCTCTGCCTTCCTGGGGAATCTAAGCCCCCCCCATCCGCACCCCAATACCCTTCAACCTGAGAAATTAGGATGTCCTGGCTTTGGAGGGGGCCAGGCAACTCCCAAGACATTTATTTATTTATTTATCCATTTATTATTATTATTATTATTATTATTATTTGACTGCTGCCAGAGCCCAGAGTTGTGTGTGTGTGTGTGTGTGTGTGTGTGTGTGTGTGTATTTTTTAGAATCATTTTTATCACTATGCGTATTTCAATTTTTTCCCCCATTTTGCTTTTGTGTTCTGCCAGGGGCGGCTGCCAGGGTGGGGATATTTAAATCTAAAAAAAAAAATTGGAAGGTTGGGGGGCGCTACTGATTATATATGTGTGTGTGTATGTATATATATATTTAAAAAAAAAAAGGGACTGGAAGAGTGTGTGTGTAGTGTCTTATGATTGACCAAAATCATTGTGTGTATGTGTGAGAGCTTTTGTTTATCTAGCCTGCGTGTGGCAACCAACTCACTCCCCCTTTCTGGCTGTCTCTCTATCTTTCTCTCTCTCTTTTTGCTCCTTTTCAAAAAAAAAAATATATATATATATTAATTTCTCCCTTCCGTGCTATGGAGTGGGGGCAGGGGGCTGGCGGTGGAGGAGGAGGGGGGTGGATTGGAGCGTTAGCCCAGGCCCGGCCCTCCGGTCCCGAACACCAATAATCACCCCCTCTGCTCTACTCACCTACCTCCCCTGCTCCTCCCTTCTCCTCCACCCCCAGCCCCCCGCCCCCCAACTCACAACTCTGGAGTCTGGAGGCTCCGAGTCCGCACCGAGCTCTGCAGAGGGCTACCCCTCACACCCATGGTAATTATTCGCTTCTTTCCAGTTGGCTTTTTTTTTTTTTTTTTTCGGTAAATAGAGGAAGAAAAAAAAAATCTTTTTTCAGTCACCATTCGGATTTTTTTTTTAAGCCAAAAAAAGAGAGGGAAGGGAAAAAAAAAAAAAAGCAACAACTTCCAATGAGCCAAAAGAGAAAGAAAAAAAAAAAAAGAAAGGAAAAAGCTAAAAAAAAAAAAAAAGCGAGAACCCCCCCACCCCCCAAACCCAGGGTCCCTTCCCTTCTGGGGGGGACAGACAGAGAAAGGGGGGGGTGTCCGAGGGTCATTCCCCGGAATTGACTCTTCAGTAAACGGGGACCACGGCCTGTGTGTGTGTGTGTGTGTGCGTGTGCATTGGCAGAAGTGTTGTGTGTGTGTGTGTGTGTGTTTTTCTCCATTTTCCTTCTTTTTTTTTTTTTTTTTTTTCTTCTTCTTCTTCCTTTTTTGTTCCTGATTCCGCCACCAAAGGCCCCAGGGCTTCTGGAATAAAACTGAAACCGCCGACATGGGTGTAGAATTGTCAGGGTGTGTGATACAGACTTGGGGGGCCTCGTGCGTGCGGGAGAGGGTGCCAGTCTCGTCCCAGGGTGGGTGGGGTGTTGGGGGGCGGGAAGGGGGGCGGGGTGGAAGGTTTGTGTGTGTGTGTGTTGGGGGGGAGAGGCCAGAGCCAGCCGAGTCCTCCTTGTCCTCCCTCCTGGTCTCTCTCCCTGGGGGGTGGGGAGGAGGGGGGTGCTGGGGACCTGGGGCGAATCCCCGGCCGGCCCGGGATCCTCCTGCCATGGAGCTGCTCTGGGCACCCCGGAGCCTGGCGGGGAGGCCTGCCGCGCGTGTGCGTGTGTTTGGGGGGTAGGGGATAATTGTGCACCCAGTCCCTGGGGGTACTGAGCTGCGCTGGGGAGCCGGCTTTAGGGCTAGGGCGAGCGGATCAGAGGAGGAGGAGGTGCGGGCGGGTGTCACCCCGTTTCCAGCGGCCAGGCAGGAACCAAGAGCCGGCCAGTCGGTGCTCACTCCTGTGTCTTCTCTCTCCCCTCCCTCCCCACCCCTTGCACCCCTGGCTTCTGTCTGTGTGTCTGTCCATGTCTGTCTGCCTGCCTGCCTGTATCTGTCTGTCTGTCTCTGTCTTCTCTGCGTCCTTCTGTATCTGTCTGTCTCTGTGTCCATCTGTGTCTGCTGTGGCTGTCTGTCTCTGTGTGGCTCTCTGTCCGTGTCCTGTCTTTCTATACTTGTCTCTGTCTGTGTCCGTCTCGGGTCTGTGGGTCTGTGGCTGTCTGTGTCTGTGTGTCCACCTGTGTCTGTCTGTCCATGTTTGACCGTGTCCATCTATAACTGTCTGTGCCCGTGTCTGCGTCTGCCTCTCTGTGTGTCTCTGTGTCTGTGTCCATCCGTGTCTGTCCATCCATGTCTGTCCGTGTTGCCTGTGTCTGTCTGTTTGTCCGTGTCTTTCTGTCCCTCGTGTATCTGTCTGTGTCCACTTGTGTCTCGTCTCTGTGTCTGCTCCTGTCTCTCTGTGTGTGTCTGTCTGCCTACCTGGGTCTGTCTGTCTGTGTCTGCCCCTGTCTATCTGTGTCTGTCTGTCTACCTGTGTCTGTCTGTCTGGGTCCACCTGTGTCTGTCTGTCTACGTGTGTCCGTGTCTGGGTCCACCTGTGTCTGTCTGTCTACATGTGTCCGTGTCTGTGTCTACCTGTGTCTGTCTGTCTACGTGTGTCTGTGTCTGTGTCCACCTGTGTCTGTCTGTCTATGTGTGTCTGTGTCTGTGTCCACCTGTGTCTGTCTGTCTCTGTCCGCCCATGTCTGTCTGTGTCCGCCCGTGTGTCTGTCTGTGTCTGCCTGCCCGCCCGTGCCCGTGTCCGCCCGTCCGTCCCGCAGGATGAGTTCCACCCGTTCATCGAGGCGCTGCTGCCGCACGTGCGGGCCTTCTCCTACACGTGGTTCAACCTGCAGGCCCGCAAGCGCAAGTACTTCAAGAAGCACGAGAAGCGCATGTCCAAGGACGAGGAGCGGGCGGTCAAGGACGAGCTGCTGGGCGAGAAGGCTGAGGTCAAGCAGAAGTGGGCGTCGCGCCTGCTGGCCAAGCTGCGTAAGGACATCAGGCCTGAGTGCCGCGAGGACTTCGTGCTCACGCTCACGGGCAAGAAGGCGCCCTGCTGCGTGCTCTCGAACCCCGACCAGAAGGGCAAGATCCGTCGCATCGACTGTCTGCGCCAGGCCGACAAGGTGTGGCGGCTGGACCTGGTGATGGTCATCCTGTTCAAGGGCATCCCCCTGGAGAGCACCGACGGCGAGCGGCTCTACAAGGCGCCCCAGTGCTCCAGCCCCGGGCTCTGCGTGCAGCCCCACCACATCGGGGTCACCATCAAGGAGCTGGACCTCTACCTGGCCTACTTCGTGCACACGCCCGGTGAGTGCGCTGGGCAGGGGAGGGGAGCAATCCCCCAAAGCCTATCGGCTGCTCCTGGTCTGTGGGGGTTGCAGGAGAAGGCGGTCTTGACTTCTGGCTTAATTTTGGGGGTCCCTCTTCCAGAGAAGTCACAGGCTCCCTCCAAAAGATGAATTAGTCTGAGTCTGCTGTGTGCACGCACACACACACACACACACACACACACACCCCTTGATTTCGGAGTCCCTCCCAAGGCAAGTCACACAGGTCCTCTCCAAAGGAAAAGCTAGCCTGAGTCTGGGGTCACCCGCTGCTCCTTTGAGGGATCCCTCCCTCCCCTCCACCAAAGCCAGTCAGACACACACACACACACACACACACACACACACACACACACACACACACGCCCCCCAAAGAAGTCACAGGTTCCCCTCCCAAGGGAAAGCTAGTCTGACTTTCTGGTGCACAGACAGTTGCTTATTTTTCGGGGCCTCTCCCCCCCCCCTCTACAACCCTCCCTCCCCCCCAAAAAAATCACACATCCCTTTAAAAAGAAAAGAGAAGAAAAGAAAAAGTTTGGATTTGGGCCGCACCCATGTCCTTCTACTCCTAGAATGAACAGAGTTGGGCCAGCCCGCTGCAGGAGCCCAAACTAGGCACCCCTACTTTGTTGGGGACCGGGAACACTGAGGGGCAAATGCCAACCAACAACGGGGAGAAAGAGAGATGGGAGTGACTGTCAGGGTGACGCTTCCCTTCACTCCCCAAGTCGAATAAGGCTGGATGAGGAGTCTGAGCACCTTCCCCCCTCAACCCCGTCGTCATTACTACCGTGGGCTAGATTGAGATTCTCTGTTTTGGGATCTGCTGGGACAGAGATGGGGAGAGAAAGAGAGAGAGAGACAGAGAGAGAGGAAAAGTTTTTTGTTTTTTTTTCTGGGAGTGGGTGTTCTAGCCAAACCTTTTAAACTAACTCACCAAATACTCAAGGGAAATTTTTTTTTTTTCTAATTGCTGAAATACGTGTGTGTGTGTGTGTGTGTGTGTGTGTGTGTGTGTGTGTTTTTCCTCCTCTTCACGCTACCTGGGAGTTAGGTGTTGGGACGTGTGTATATACATGTTTTTCCTCCCTCCTTCCCTCCCTTCCTGTTTTCTTTCTTTTCTTAATTCTCTCTTCCTTCCTCCATCCCTGCCCCCCCCCATCCCTCTCCTCCTCCTCCTCCTCCCTGTCCCTTTTCTGCTTTTGTTTTCTTACAAATTGAAACAGAGCCGGCTGGTTAATTTTTACCCTGCGCTCAGCTATGCCCAATTTGCTGTGTCTTTGAAAACTCCCAAATGCGGGCCCTGTGTGATTAAGCCAGCGCCGGGCGTGTTTACACTCCACCGACCAACTTGTAATGAGAGCTTCCCGCTCCCTCCCGCCTCCCTCACCGGCCCAGCGCCTTCTGGGTTGCCTTTGGGTTTGTGTGGTTCTTTTTTTTTTTTTTCTTTTTCTTTTTTTTTCATTGCACCAGGCCCCTGTCTTTTTTTTTTTTTTTCTCCTTCTCTTCTTCTTCCTCCCCTCCTGCCCTTCCTCCTCTGCTTTCCGTTTCATTTTTTTTTTCTCTCTTGGGACGAAATGCTAGGGAGGGAGAGAGAGAGAGAGAGTGTGTGTGTGTGAGAGAGAGTTCATTCATTCATACACACACACACACACACACACACACACACACACACAGGCAATAAAAGGAGTTAGAAATGCCACTTGAGTTTTATTTTGTTTTCTTTTTAAATGTGATTTATTTTTAATGAGAGATACAGAGCAAGAGAGAGAGAGAGAGAGAGACCCACCAGAGCCCTGCTGAGCTCTGGCTGACAGGGTGGTTCTGAGGATTGAACCTGGGACCTCCGACCCTCAGGCAGGAAAGTCTTTTTGCAGAATTATTATGATTATGATTATGATTATTTTCCCCAGAGCTCTGCTCAGTTCTGGTTGGTGGTGGTGCTGGGGATTGAACCAGGAACCTCGGAGCCTCAGGCAGGAGATTCTGTTTGCAAAACCATTAGGCTATCTCCCAGGCTCCTCTTCTTGGTTCTGCAGCAGTGTTCATACCTCCCAGAGGGAAGGGAAACTTAACTTTGGGGCATGGTGGTGGCCTAGAGGTTCTGGATTTCTCTGGGTAGGGGTTCCTGGGTTTTGCAGTAGGGAGACACAACAGGAAGTCTCGGGGTGGGGGGTGTCTGTCTAGGCTAGCCTGGGAGCATGTTGGAGGCCCTGGGTGTCCCCCCATCTTTCTCCCTGTCCCCCTTTGCCCCCAGCCCCATCTAGACCTGTACCTGACCCCTCCCCATGCTGTGACCCCCTTTTTTTCTGCTCTGGGAGATGACAGGCAGTGTGTGTGTCTGTGTGTGTGGGGTTGGCGATGGGGGTCTGGTGGAGAAGACTCAGACTCGAACCCTACACCTCTTGATTTGAGGAATAGGCCACCTTCTATTCTGAAAGAAAAAAAAAAATTCCTTAACCAACTGTGATGGGGCTGAGGTGGCTACAGTGAGTGGAAGAGACAGGACAAGCCAGGTCTCTCTCTCTCTCTCTCTCTCTCTCTCTCTCAACCTATCTCTCTTGTGAATAAATTAATCCTTTGTTTCTGTATTTTAGCTTATCAGAGCCCTGCTCAGCTCTGGCTGATGGTGGTGCTGGGGTTGGAACCTGGGACCTTGGAGCCTCAGGCAGGAGAGTGTTTTTGAGAGAGAGAGAGAGAGAGAGATTCTCCAAGGATCTCAGCTCTGGCATATTCAGTGTTAGAGATTAAACCCGAGGTTTCACACACAAGTCCAATGCTCCTCTCCAAGAAGTAATAATTAATAATAATAATAATAATCAGAACCTCTCTCTGGCACGTGCGATGCCAGGGATGGAATCCAGGACCAGTGCGTTATCCACTACGCCCCTTTCTGGGCCTCTGTCAGTTCCGTGCACTGGACTCTCCTGTCTGAGGCCCCGAGGTCCCAGGTTCAGCCAGAACCGAGCAGGTCTGTGGTCTCCACCCCCCTCCTGCCCCCGCCTCTCTCTCTCTCTCTCTTGTCTGTCTCTTGCTAAAATGAAACAAATGAATCATGAAAGACTTATTAATCAAGTAATTAATTCAAAATAGAGAGACAGAGGAAAGCAGAGCCTCCCTCTCTCACAAGCTATGCTGGGGGCTCGAACCCAGGACCTCATGCTGGAGAGTCCAGTGCTTTGTCTACTGCGTTGACTCTCGGGCCAAAAAAAAAAAAAAAATCAATGGATCTTTAAGGACAACAGAGAAGCAAAGAAAATAAAAAAAGGAGGTGGTCTTGGTGAGGATCTATTTCAGGAAAAGCCCTCCCCCGAACCCCAGTTCTGTGTCTGTCCCCCCTCTGATTTCCCCCCCCCCCACGAGGCTACGACATCTGAGTGGGGCCCCACCAGCTTCCTCCCTATGAACTCTAGCTAAAGGGGATCTCTTTCTTGCTTCTCCTGTTTTTTTTTGTAAGACATTTGTTTAAGATTATTTATTATCTTTGTGTTTTTATTTTTATTACTATTATTTTGCCTGCAGGGTTATCTCTGAGAACCGGTGCCGGCACTACGAACCTAACACTCCTGGTGGCCATTTTTTCCCATTTTATTTTTTACTGGACAGGATGGAGAGAGGAAGGAGGAGACAGAAAGGGGGAGAGAAAGACAGACACCTGCAGACCTGCTTCACCACCTGTGAAACCTCCCCCCATCCTGGCAGGTGGGGAGCCAGGGACTCGAACCCTGACCCTTGTACAGGTCCTAGCACTTTGTACTATGTGCGTTTAACCCAGCGCGCCACCACCCGGCCCCCCTGTTACGTTTATCTATTTATTTGTTATTTTCCCCAGAGCCCTGCTCACCTCTGGCTGATGGTGGTGCAGGGCACTGAACCCGGGACTTCAGAGCCTCAGGCAGGAGAGTCTCTGTGCAGAACCATGATACTGTCTGCCCAGCCCTTGAAGTTGGGACTAACTCAGAGCTCTGTTTGCTAGAGGCTCAGGAGTGACTGGGCCTCAGGAGTGTTTTTATTTTTGGGGGGGTAGGTGTAGACAGAACCGTTTGGGGGTTTCTCTGGTACCCGTCTGTCTTCTCCAAGCCAAGCCTGACCCCCCACAAAAACAAGGTTGTGGCCTCAGACACCTCACAGGGGCTACCACTTCCCAAGGAGACAACAGACAAGGCTTTCAACCTGAAAGCCTTAATTTCTTTTTCTTTTTTATTTTTAATGAAGTGTTGCTTTTTAATTATGAGAGAGATAGAAATAGGGAGAGAGACAGAGAGACGCCTGCCTGCAGCCCTGCTTCACCACTCAGGAAGCTTCCCCCCTGCCGGTGAACACTGGCGGCTCGAACCCGGGTCCTTGCTCCTAGGAACCTGTATGCTCAGCCCAGTGAGCCACTGCCTGGCCCCTGCACTATTCATTTTTAAGAGACTGCTTTTTAATTTTTTTAATTTTGCAGGCCTTTAAATAATAATAACAGCAGTTATTCTCCTGCCTCTTTATTCATTCATTCTTTTCCTCCTCTCCCAGTC
This sequence comes from Erinaceus europaeus, assembly GCF_950295315.1. Classification (NCBI taxonomy): domain Eukaryota; kingdom Metazoa; phylum Chordata; class Mammalia; order Eulipotyphla; family Erinaceidae; genus Erinaceus; species Erinaceus europaeus. The sequence continues at coordinate 12,945,207 of NC_080184.1, read as the reverse complement.
TCATTTATTCTTATTTTTTGAAATCTGTTTTTTTTTTTTTTTTTGCCTCCAGGGTTATCTCTGGAGCTTGGTGCCGGCACTATGAATCCACTGCTCTTGGTGGCCATTTCCCCCATTTTATTGGATAGAGACTGAGATAAATTGAGAGAGGAGGGAGAGAAAGAGAGAGAGAGAGACAGAGAGACACCTGCAGCCCTGCTTCACCGCTTGTGAAGATTTCTCCCTGCAGGTGGGGACCGGGGGCTCGAACCGGGGTCCTTGTGCATTGTGATGTGCGCCCTAACTGGGTGTGCCAACGCCTGGCCCCCTGAAATCCGAGAGCGTTAGCACTGTGTCATGAGCGATGCTTTACCCAACGCACCACCTCTGAGGCCACTTATTCTGTTTTTATACAGGAGAGAGAGAGACTTTGAATGGGTATGGAATTGGCTTAACTGGTCAAGCTTCAAATTTTCACACCTGAGATTGCCAGTTCATTTCCCTTCACTGTGTACACCAAAGTGATCCTCTGGCCTCTCCCCCCACCTCTCTCTTTCTCTCTCTCTTCTTTGTCTTACGTGAAACCCTTTTTTTCTCTCACACGTAACACTTAAAAGAAATCTGTAAGAGTTTTATTTTTAAAATTTTTTGTTGACCTTTTTTTAAAATTGTTGTTGTAGTTATTATTGTTGTCATTATTGATGTCATTGTTGTTGGATAGGACAGAGAGAAATGGAGAGAAGAGGGGGAAGACAGAGGAGGGGAGAAAGATAAGACACTTGCAGACCTGTTTCACTGCTTGTGAAGCGACTCCCCTGCAGGTGGGGAGCAGGGGGCTCGAACCGAGATCCTTAACGTCGGTCCTTAAGCTTTGTGCCACGTGCGTTTAACCCGCTGCGCTACTGCCCAACTTCCGTATTTTATTATTTTAAGAATGAAGCAATGCATTTATTTATTGGATAGAGACAGAGAGATATCAGGAGGGGAAGGGGAAGAGGGAGAGAGACAGAGAGATACCTGCAGCCCTGCGTCACTGCTTGGAAAGCTCTCCCCTTGCAGGTGGGAACTGGGGGGCTTGAACCCGGGCCCTTGCTTTTGGTAACATGTGCACTCAACCAGGTGTGCCACCACCCAGTCGGTATGTATTTGATTTTAATGAAAGAGAGAGATTTCTAGAGAAAAACAGAGAGAGAGAGAGAGAGACCAGAGTCCTGCCCAGCTAGGGCTGGTGGTAGTGCTGGGGTTTGAACCTGGGCCCTCAGAGCTTCCAGCAGTAGAGTCTTTTGCAGAACCACTGTGCTGTCTCCCCAGCCTGTAAAAAGAAAGCTTGAGAGAGGAAGAGAGAGGATGGAAGAGAGAGATCAAAATGCCATTCAGCTCTGGTACCTTTAATGGGGAAGCTTGAGAGCTTGAGCCTGTGCCCTCTGCCTGCCACTGAGTCAGCTCTGGACCTTTTTTTTTTTTTTTTTTTTAAATACATGAAGTCTTTTTTTTTTTTAAAGATTGTTTTTAAATATTTATTGGGAGTCCGGCGGTAGCACAGTGGGTTAAGCACATGTGGAGCGAAGCGTAAGGATCCCAGTTCGAGCCCCCGGCTCCCCACCTGCAGGGGAGTCGCTTCCTAGGCGGTGAAGCAGGTCTGCAGGTGTCTGTCTGTCTCTCCCCCTCTCTGTCTTCCCTTCCTCTCTCCATTTCTCTCTGTCCTAGCCAACAACAACGACATCAATAACTACAACAATAAAACAGCAAGGGCAACAAAAGGGAATAAATATTAAAAAGAAATGTTTAAAAATTATTTATCTACTCTCCCTTTTGTTGCCCTTGTTTTATTGTTGTAGTTATTCTTGTTGTTGTTATTGCTGTCGTCGTTGTTGGATAGGACAGAGAGAAATGGAGAGAGGAGGGGAAGACAGAGGGGGAAAGAAAGACAGACACCTGCAGACCTGCTTCACTGCCTAGGAAGCGACTCCCCTGCAGGTGGGGAGCCGGGGCTCGAACCGGGGGGATCCTTACGCTTTGATCCTTGAACTGGGATCCTTGTGCTCTGCACCACCTGCACTTAACCTGCTGCTCTGCTGCTGGACGTTGATGACCTCTGGACCTTCTTAAACCCTGGGCCGAGGAGTCGGGGTTGGGGCCAATTGCCAGCTTGGGGACACCGTGAACTGGACCTGTGGCTCACCACCCAGGTCTCCACCACCACTGCCACCATCCTTCTGGGGCGTGGGGACCGTGTCTTGCCCCCCTTCTCCCCCGCCACGCATGGGAGGGGGGCAGGCATGCCTGAGAACAAAGGACATTTGAATGACAACGTCATCCCTCCCCACCCCACATACACAGAGACACTAAGGCAGGGTCAGTAAACCCTGGTGTTCTCCCTGTAGGAGGTCTCCTAGGGGCAGGATAGCCTTCCTTGATGACGATGTCCCTCTAGCTTTGGGGTGTTTCTGGTGTCAGGTGACCAGGGATTCAGATGCCCAGGGCAGCCTGCTCTTCCATCTCTGTTGTTATCGTTATTACTGTTGTTGTTGTTGTTGTTATTATTATGACCAAAGCCCTGCTCAGCTCGGGCTGACGATGGTGCTGGGGATTGAACCTGGGACCGAAGATCCTCAGGCAGGAGAGTCTTTTGCAGAATCACGATGCTGTTTCCCCCAATTCTGTCTCTCTCCCCCTTTAAAAGTTCAGTTTATTTGGTGCTGAGTACTAGGTCCCCCAGCAGAATGCACTTGGTTTAAAATTGTTTTTCCCTTTTGCTGCTCTTGTTGTTTTATTGTTGTTGTAGTTATAGTTATGATTGATGTCATTGTTGGACAGAGAGAGATGGAGAGAGGAGGGGAAGACAGAGAGGGGGAGAGAAAGACAGACACCTGCAGACCTGCTTCACCGCCTGGGAAGCGACTCCCCTGCAGGTGGGGAGCCGGGGGCTCAAACCGGGATCCTTACGCCGGTCCTTGTGCTTTGCGCCACGTGCGCTTAATCTGCTGTGCTACCACCCGATTCCCAGAATGCACTTTTTACCACGCGTGAGGTCCTGGGTCCGAGTCCCTGGCACCACATGGGAGGACCATGGACAGCTAGAGGGGGAGCTTCCATGGGTGGCGGGGCGGTGCCGTCCCTTCCTTTCTCTTTCTGTCTCTGTCTCTCTTCAAATGAACAGAGAATGACAGTGTGCTGCTTTGCCAAGTACGTGACCCGGGTTCAAGTCTAGCCCCCACCAGCATTGGAGGAAGCTTCGGGGCTGGGGTCTCTCTGTCTGTCTGTCTCTCTGATGAATAACGAAAGCAGAAAGGAATTGGGCCCTCCTGCTCGGCCAGACAGGATCCAAAAACTGAGTTCATTCCCTGGCACTGGAAAAAAAAAATAGATAGATAGATAGATAGATAGATAGATAGATAGATAGATAGGCAGACAGATAGATGAAATTGTGAATGGGGAAGAGAGCTAACACCCCCCCAATTCCTTCCTGCCTGAGGCTCTGAGGTCCCGGGTTGAATCCCAGCACCACCATCAGCTGGAGCTGAGCAGGGCTCTCTTGTCTCTGTCTCTCTCTGTGTCTCAGATAAATAAATAGGAGCTGGTAGGTGACTGACCCAGAGAAAGCATCCACATTCCCATATTCAGGACCCGGGTTCGAGCCTCCTGACCGTCACACAGGAGTGAGGGCAGCTTCTTGGAGCAGTGGAGCAGGCCTGTGGTGTATCTCCTTTTCTCTCTCTCTCTGTTCTTAGAGGAAAACAAAAAGAAAAAACATCTCAAGAAACAAAGCAAAGCCCCCCCCCCAAAAAAAAGGCTAAGGCTAAGGACCTGCTGGCACTGAACCCCCCCCCCCCATCATCCCCGTGGCAAGAAAAAAAAAGGTGGTCATCCTAGGAGAGCCAGAGACACCCCAGAACCTCACCTGGGCACAGGCGGGGCCAAGGAGGGAACTTGGGGTGTTTGACTGCGTCAGCCGTGAAATAGCAAAGCGGGTTTCTCTAGTGATTTTTCTCCTTCTCTGGCCTGCTTCCCCCTCCCCTGCTCCCCCCCCCCCACAGGAGCCAATTTTGTCCCTGGCTATGGGTGGGGTGGTGGGGTCCCCCCCCTCTCCTGGTGGTCCTTCCCCTCCCTCCCATCATTTGTCACTTGGGATCCGTCCTGTATTTGAGGCTTGGGGGCAGCCAGAGCACCAAGGGCCTGGTCCTGGGATCAGGGACCCTTAGTTGTTTTTCAGTGGGTGGAGGGACTCGAGTCTTAGGGAAGTTGGGGTGCAGGGGGGGCTGTTGGCTCTTACCAGTTTCTGCCAGAGTGTCCCCCCAAGGCCTTTTGGCTATGATTCCCCATTGTGAGCTTTTACTGCTCTTTAAAAATTATATGAGAGAGAGAGAGAGAGAGGAAGCACGTGCGCTGGATTCCAGAGAATGCTCTTATATTTAGGATATATATATATATATATATTATTTTAATGAGAGAGAGAGAGCAAGCGTGTACAGAGTCCCAGAAAACGCTCTTATTTAGGCTTTTAAAAATTATATAGAGGGCTGGAGAAACAGCACAGGGGTTCTGCAAACAAGACTCTCTTGCCTGAAGCCCCAGGTTCAATCCCCAGCATCACCAGAAGCCAGAGCTGAGCGGGGCTCTGGTCTTTCTCTCTCTCTCTCTCTCTCTCTCTCTCTCTCTCTCTCCATTTGCCTCCAGGGTTATCGCTGAGGCTTGGTGGTGCATCCACTGCTCCTGGAGGCTATTTTTTCCTTTTTTTTTTGCCCTTGTTGTTTATCGTTGTTGTGATTATTGTTGTTGTCGTTGTTATTGGATAGGACAGAGAGAAATGGAGAGAGGAGGGGAAGACAGAGAGGGGGAGAGAAAGACAGACACCTGCAGACCTGCTTCACCGCCTGGGAAGCGACTCCCCTGCAGGTGGGGAGCCGGGGGCTCGAACCGGGATCCTTCTGCCGGTCCTCGTGCTTTGTGCCACGTGTGTTTAACCCGCTGTGCTACTGCCAGACCTCCTCTCCCTCTCCATTTCTCTCTCTCTTTCACACACACACACACACACACACACACACACACACACACGTTAAAAATAAATCTAAGACAAATTATATATATATGCACACACATATATTCATAAAGCAATATCCCCCTTTTATTTTAATGAGGAAGGTAGAGAGAGAGAGAGACCCCAGACTCTACTCAGCTCTGCCTCATGGTGGTGCTGGGGATTGAACCTGGGACCCCAGAGTCTCATCAGGCAGGAGAGTCTTGTGGAAGAACCAAGATACTGTCTGCCTTGGCCCTGCCTCCCCCACATTTTTTTTTTCAGATTTATTTATGAGTGAGAAAGAGGGAGAAAGAAGCAGAGCCCCCACTCTGGCACCTGTGATGCTGGGGATGGAGCCCAGCATCTCATGCGTGAGAGATGCTTTAATCTCTGTGCTCCCCTCCTGTGTTACCTGCCTCCTTGAGTGGTTTTTATTTTTCGTTCTTTATTTCAGCGAGAGGATGTGTATGTGTAGTGGTGGTGGGGAGACACTGTCACCCACTTTTCATACTCACAGTTTCCCCCGTGTCGCCTGTGGTTTCCCCATGTGGCGCCCAGGGCTGGAACTCAGGGCCTGTGTGGTCTGGCTCTGGTTCCCACCTTCTCCACGGTGTGTGGAGGGGAACCCCCAAGCTCCCCAGGTCCCTCCCCCATAGCCTGTCCTTCCTGCCTCCTGCCTCTCGCTTTGCTGGGTCCTGAGCGTGGATCCTGGTGGTCTAAGGGGGCTCAAACCCGGGGGTCCTGGAGCTTGGTTAACTGTGCTCTCTATTGGGTGAGATATTTCCCGGTCCTTATTCATATTTCTCTGTCTGTCTATCTGTCTCTATTAGTCTATCTAGTCTGTCTTTCATTCTTTTCTTTCTTTCTTTCTTTCTTTCTTTCTTTCTTTCTTTCTTTCTTTCTTTCTCAGTTCCCTCCTTTCTTTTTCAGTTTCTTTCTTTTTCCTTCCTTCCTTTCTCTCTCTTTCTTACTCTTCCTTCCTTCCTTTCTTTCTTTCTAGACTTTGGATTCATTTGCTCTATTTACAGAAAGCCCAGATCACCTACCTGCCCCCCACCCCCACCCCCACCCCGCTCGGCTCTGGTAGAAGGTGGCACTGCTCATTGAACTCAGGACCCCTGGAGCCTCGGATGTGAGAGGCTTCATGTTGCTCCACCCCGTCATGCCAGACCCACACCCCCCACTCCTCTGAATCATGGGAGGGGGCCCTTCCCGAAAGGGGGTGACAGCCTCAGCTTGGTCCTTGGACCAAGTCACCCGAGAGTCTCTCTGGAACCTCCCTGGCCATCTGCTTCAGTCCCATATCCACCCAGCCAGACGGGGACCCCCCCTCTGCCCCCATTCCCGGTCCCCGCGTCACTCACAGCCAGTGCCAAGCAGGCCTGTGCCTACGGTGGGCCTGGCCTTCTAAGAATGCCGGGAACATGGGCGCATCAGGCCAGGGGGGCCTTGGAAACTTCTAGGAGCTTCTAGAATCTTCCATCCTGGAGGCCTGACTGGGTGGTGATCCCTGCTGGAGGCTGGGGGAAGCCCCAGCATGTGGCTGAGACACCCCCTCCCCAGTCCTGGGGTCCAGGGGTCCGGGAGTCCTAGGCCCTGGGGTGTCAGGGCCATGGTGGCGGTGGTGGCGTTGGGGGTGGGGGTTCCGGAGAGGGCGGCCCCCCTGTGCCGGCACCCCGCCTGGCCTGTCTGGTCTCCCTGTGGGCACGCTTGAGCTCCTGTGTCCCGGCTGCGAGTCAGAAGCCCTTTCAAAGGCCCGGCCAGGCCACAAAAGGCTTCTTTGATTTCCTGTTTGTTTTCATTGGAAGGGGGGAGGGAGAAGGGGGGTGGACAGGCTCGCTCCTGGGGGGGCTCCCCGCACTCCCAGGCTCTGGGCGAGGGGGGCGGCCTGCACGTGCCACGGAGGGGGAGAGGGTTCTTGGATGGGAACTGGGCACCGTGGGTGGGTGGCTAGGTGTGTGTGTGTGTGGGGGGTGTCCCTGTCGTCCTCCCCAAACTGGGAGGAGCCAGCGGGGTGGGTGGGGGCAAGAGGGGGTGTGAAGGAGCTGGAGACCCCCCCCTCCAGGCCCTTCATCCTGGGCCTCCCAAGCTGTGAGACAGGACTTTTAACCTTTTCTACGGAAAAAAGAGAGAAAGGAAAGAAAGAAATTCTACCTGTCACCCCCATTTTTTCCCCCTTTCTTCTGCCCCATGCCTACCCCAAGGCCTTGCCCATGGTGACCTAGAGAGCCTTCTAGAACGCATCCGGCTGGGGGGTTGGCAGAGTACCCCTGTCCCCCCTCCCCGGGCATAGGAGGTGAGGGAGATATCACTGAGTGGTGACCAAGAGTGGTCACCCCACCCACTGTGGGCCCCACCCTCCAGCACCCCCATCTCCCATCTCTCTCTCAGTTGCCCCGGGGTGTGGTCCTGGGTTCTCTGGGACTCTGGGGGTGGGGTTGGGGAGGACGCCCAGGGTGGGGAGAAGGGGTGATCAGTACAGATCAGCTCCTGTGGCCTGACATGGCAGTTGGAGGGGGTGCAGGGTGGTAGGATGGCAGATAAATACAGCAGCTGGGACATTCATACCCAGGTTCCCTGCTGCCACCTACCACCCGTCACTGCCCCCCCCCACAGAAATGGGGTCCCGAGATGTGAGGGTGAGCTGGGGGGGGCTGGAGAGGCTGGGGGAGGGTGTCTGGCCCCCAGCCCCAGCCTGACACACGTGGGCTTCCGGGCCTCTGATCTGACTTTTTAAAAAGAGTAGGATCAAAAATAAATAAAGTTATAAAATAAAAAAGAGGGAGTCGGGCAGTGGTAGCGTGGCGGGTTAAGCGCAGGTGGCTCAAAGCGCAAGGACCGGCGTAAGGATCCCGGTTCGAGCCCCCGGCTCCCTACCTGCAAGGGAGTCGCTTCCCAGGCGGTGAAGCAGGTCTGCAGGTGTCTGTCTTTCTCTCCCCCTCTCTGTCTTCCCCTCCTCTCTCCATTTCTCTCTGTCCTATCAACAGTAACAACAATAACTACAGCAATAAAACAACAAAAAGGAATAAATAAATAAATAAAAATAAATTAAAAAGTTAATTATGGAACTTTCACCCCATGGGCAGCCTATGTCTTCCCTCATGTGCTAGATCCGGCTCTCTCTCTCTCCTTCTCTCTCTCTCTCTCTCTCTCTCTATCTCTCCCCCCCTCCCTCCCCCTTCCCTCTCTCCCTCTCTCTCTCTCTCTCTCTCCTCATCTCTTTCTGGCCCTCTCAGACCCTGGCTGAAACTGATTTAGTATTTACTTTCCCTCCTGCCTTTTTTTTTTTTTTGCTTTTTTTGTTTCCTTTAATGTTTGTCTTTATTTTCTCGTATTCTTTTTTGCCATCAGGGTTATTGCTGGGGGCTTGGCGTCTGCATGATGAATCCACTGCTCCTGGCAGCCACTTTTTTCCTTAACTTAAATTTTTTAAAAAAATATTTTCCCTTTTGTTGCCCTTTTTTATTTTTGTTGTAGTTATTGTTGTTATTGCTGTCGTTGTTGGACAGGACAGAGAGACACGGAGAGAGGAGGGGAAGACAGAGAGGGGGAGAGAAAGACAGACACCTGCAGACCTGCTTCACCGCCTGGGAAGCGACTCCCCTGCAGGTGGGGAGCCGGGGTTCGAACCGGGATCCTTACGCCGGTCCTTGTGCTTTGCGCCACCTGTGCTTAACCTGCTGCGCTACCTACCACCCGACTCCCCCCTCTTTTCTTTTATCTTCCTTCTTCCTCCTTGTTCTCCTCCTCCTCTTTTTCTTTTTTCTCTTCTTTTTTTTTTGCCTCCAGGGTTATTGCTGGGACTCAGTGCCCGCACAACGAATCCACTGCTCCTGGTGGCCATTTTTTACGTTTTATTGGACAGGACAGAGAGAAATGGAGAGAGGAGGGAGAGACAGATAGCTACAGACCGGTTTGACCGCTTGTGACACTTTCCCCTTGTAGGTGGGGAGCCTGGGGCTCGAACCCTGATCCTTGCACATGACACCAGGGGCGCTTGACCGGGTGAGCCGCCACCAGGCCCCGCTCTGGCCTTGCTTGACGGTGACTCTGGTTTCTTCACCATTCACAGTGCCAGAGAACAAGCCCAGGGCTTCACTCTTGCAGGGCTCCTCCCATCTGCCTCTGAGTCCAGCTTCTTTCTTCCTTTCTTTCTTTCTTTCTTTCTTTCTTTCTTTCTTTCTTCCTTCCTTCCTTCCTTCCTTCCTTCCTTCCTTCCTTTCTTTCTTTCATTCATGTTTAGTACTTATTTATTTTTCCTTTTTAATTTTTTTTATTTATAAAAAGGAAGCATTGACAAAACCATAGGATAAGAGGGGTACAACTCTACACAATTCCCACCACCAGAACTCCGTATCCCATCCCCTCCCCTGATAGTTTTTCCTATTCTTTATCCCTCTGGGAGCATGGACCCAAGGTCATTGTGGGGTGCAGAAGGCGGAAGGTCTGGCTTCTGTCATTGCTTCCCCGCTGAACATGGACGTTGACTGGTCGATCCATACTCCCAGCCTGTCTCTCTCTCTTTCCCTAGTGGGGTGGGGCTCTGGGGAAGTGGAGCTCCAAGGCACATTGGTGGGGTCGTCTGTCCAGGGAAGTCTGGTTGGCATCATGCTGGCATCTGGAACCTGGTGACTGAAAAGAGAGTTAACATACAAAGCCAAACAAAATGTTGAACAATCATGGACCTAAAGGCTGGAATAGTGCAGATGCAGAGTTGGGGGGGGCTTCTCCATTTTGTAGATAGCTAGTAGGCATATTTTAGTTATATTCCAAAGGGCCTGTGGCTATACTAGGATTTTTTTTTTTTCTTTTTTCCCTGAGCCTGAAATCTGATATGCAGGTGGATCCAAGTGATTGTCTGGGGAGATGATGTCATGGCTAGAAAAGGAACAGAAAGCTGGATCAGGGAAGAGAGTAGCTCCCTAATATGGGAAAGGGGTATAAATATTGTTGACTGTAAACCCCATCAATTTGATGTGATCTAGGGCCCATATTCAGCTTAGGAGCCTATGTGACCTCTGTATCCCTGTAGATCTGAGCTCACATCCTGTGGTCATGAGTAGGAACATTCCAAGCTGCCCCGATATCAGGACCCGTCTTCCTCAGGTGTAGCATAGAGTATGTTGTCCAGCTTCCCTTCAGAGGATGGAACCTTCTCTACCTTTGTTGATCCAAGTTGAGGGCAAGGTCTTATGAGGGGCCCACAAAGGGGCCTATTTTGTTGTTCCTGATAGAGATGACCGGTAATAATGGAGAGAGGGATTTATTTGAGGTCTAGGCCCATCATGCCTGCTTGGGAATCTCAGGACTCCCCGACTAGGGCCCCAGCTCCAGCGCCTCATCTCTTCAGAGAAAGAGAAACAGAGAGAGAAAAGGAGGCATCACCAGCCACCAAGCTGCCCCTGGATCCATCCATGGTGTGCTCTCAGGGGGTGCTGGGGACTCGAACCCCAATGAGCTGGTTTTAGGTCCTCTGTTATTATTATAGTTTGGGAAACAGGCAAATAAAAAAATTAATTAAAATAACATAAAATAAGAATGGAGCACAGTGGATAAAGCATTGGACACTCAAGCCCAAGGTCCTGAGTTTCAGCCCCGGCATCGCAGATGCCAGAGGGAGGTTCTGCTTCTCCTCTCTCTCTCTCTCTCTTTCTTTCTCACTCTCTCTTCCTCCCTCCCTCCTTCCCTCCCTCTCATTAATAAATGAATTGTTTGGGCTGGAGAGACAGCATGATGGTTCTGCACAGAGACTCTTCTGCCTGAGGCTCTAAGGTCCCAGGTTCAATCCCCAGCACCACCAAAAAGCCAGAGCTAAGGAGTCGGGTGTTAGCGCAGCGAGTTAAATGCAGGTGGTGCAAAGCGCAAGGACCTGCGTAAGGATCCTGGTTCGAGCCCCCGGCTCCCCACCTGCAGGGGAATTAGGGGAGTCGCTTCCCAGGCGGTGAAGCAGGTCTGCAGGTGTCTGTCTTTCTCTCCCCCTCTCTGTCTTCCCCTCCTCTCTCCATTTCTCTCTGTCCTATCCAACAATGACGACATCAACAACAACAACAATAATAACTACAACAATAAAACAACAAAGGCAACAAAAGGGAATAAATAAATAAATATATTTTTTAAATACTCTCTTTAAAAAAAGGCGGAGCTGAGCAGGACTCTGGGGAAAATAACAATAGTAGTGATAATGATAATTTTTTATTATTTTATTTATTATTACTGATTTAATAATGATGAACAAGATTGTAAGATAACAGGGCTATGATTCCATGTAGCTCCCACCACCAGAGTTCCATATCCCCTCCCCTCCACTGGAAGCTTCCCTATTCATTTTATTTTATTTTATTTTATTTTATTTTATTTTATTTTATTTTTGCCTCCAAGTTTATCTCTGGGCTCGGTGCCTGCACCATGAATCCACTGCTCCTGGAGGCCATTTTTTCCCCTTTTGTTGCCCTTCTTGTTTTTTTGTTGTTATTATTCATGTCGTTGTTGGAGAGGACAGAGAGAAATGGAGAGGAGGGGAAGACAGAGAGGGGGAGAGACAGACACCTGCAGACCTGCTTCACCGCCTGGGAAGTGACTCCCTTGCAAGTGGGGAGCTGGGGGCTCGAACCGGGATCCTTACGCCGGTCCTTGCACTTTGTACCATGTGCCCTTAACCCGCTGCGCTACTGCTCAACCACCAGCTTCCCTATTTTATCCCTCTGGGAGTCTGGACCCAACTTCTTTTTTTTTTAAATTTATTTATTTACTTTATTTATTTATTCCCTTTTGTTGCCCTTGTTGTTTTATTGTTGTAGTTATTATTGTTGTTGCCGTTGTTGGATAGGACAGAGAGAAATGGAGAGAGGAGGGGAAGACAGAGAGGAGGAGAGAAAGATAGACACCTGCAGACCTGCTTCACCGCCTTTGAAGCGACTCCCCTGCAGGTGGGGAGCCGGGGTTCGAACCGGGATCCTTATGCCAGTCCTTGTGCTTTGCGCCACCTGCACTTAACCCGCTGTGCTACAGCCCGACTCCCTGGACCCAACTTCTTTATGGGGTGCAGAAGGTGGGAGTTCTGGCTTCTGTCATTGTTTCTCCGCTGGACATGGGTGTTGGCAGGTGGATCCACACCCCCAGCCTGTTTCTGTCTGTCCCTAGTGGGACAGGGCCTCTGGGGAGGGGGGCGATTTCCAGGACACCTTGGTGAGGTGTCTGCCCAGGGAGGTCAGGTTGGGATCATGGTAGCATCTGCAACTTGGTGGCTGAAAAGCATTAAGAGAGAAAGAAGAACAAATTGTTTAATAAACAGAAACCCAGAGGTAGGAATAGAGCAGATGAAATCAGGGGTCTTCGTGTGGGAAGAAGCTAGTAGGCCTATTTTAGATCTATTCCAAGGGGTCCATCCATAACTTTACTCGTTGTTGCCTGAGCCTGAACAGCGAACATGCAGGTGGGTTAAAGATATTATCTGGGAAGATGGTATCAGAATTGAAAAAAAGAACTCGAAAGCTGGATCAGGGCAGAGAGTAGCTCCCAAACATGAGGAAAGTGCATAAATACCCTAATAATGATTATTATGATGATTTTTCTGCAAAAGACTCTCCTGCCTGAGACTCTGAGGTCCCAATTTCCACCCCCAGCACCACCATCAGCCAGAGCTGAGCAGGGCTGTGGTCTCTGTCTCTCATTAAAATGAAATTTAAAAAATGCAAGAACAAAGCTCAAGAAACAGTGATGGTTTAACCACCAGCCATTCCCCGGCTCCCCCCACCATCATCACCCCAAGTCTGGGTGAAGGTGACAGGCGTCCGGGAGGCGGGATCCTGGCAGGGAGCATTGGGGGCGGGGAGGGGACAGACACAGGGCTCCTGTGACAGCCACAGCCAGGTCGGGAATCTTCCGAAGAGAGGAAGATCCACTTGAATTTGAGCTTCCAGGGTGGGGCGGAATTAGCTCCTTTTTGTCAGCTGGCTGCGTCTATTCAGGCCAATCCCCGCTTCACAATGGGGGTGCCCCTTCCTCTATTGTTTCCCCTGGGAAGGGACACAGGAGGGAGGGAGGGACCCCCTAGCCCACCCCACCCCCAGATGGCGGCGGAATGAGATGTGGGGGGGGGGAGCAGCCCTGAATCCCAGATGCCTGGGGGCCATCTCTGGGGTACTGACAATGCCCCCACCACTGCAGCCCTGGACTTGATTTTTTTTTTGGGGGGTGGAGAGTCCAGAATGTGAGGGGGTGGGCAGGATATCGGGGACCCAGTGTGTAAGAGGAGGGTTCTGGGCCGCCGTGAGTGAGGCCCCCAAGTTCCATCCCTGGCACCATCGGAATGAGAGTGATATTCTTACTCTGTCTCTGTATCTCTCTTTCTCTCTGTCTCAGTAATGACGCCTAGAGCACATGCTTCACCAAACGCGAGGACCAGGGTTCGAGTCTCTGGTCACCACACACCGTGTGCGTTGGGGTGGCGGGGGGGGGGGAGAGAAGGAAGCTTCATATGTGGTGGGACAGTGCTGTGTGTCTCTCCTCTCTCTGTCTCTCTATCTCTGTATCTCTCTGGGATTCGTGGGATTTAATTAATCTAAAACCAGACAAATGAACAACAACAACAAAAAACCCTCTTTGGGTACCAGGAGCTAGTAACACCCCTCCCCTGGCCCCCATGGAACATACATGTGCAAAGTCCCGGGTTCAAGCCCCAGCACCACACAGCAGCCAGCACTTGTGATGTCTCTTCCTCTCTGCATCTCTCAACTAGCGCTGTCAGTGTGAAGTACGGAGTTAGGTGGCTGGAAGGATTCAACAATTGGTGTCCACCCCACTTTGCTTTTGTTTTCTTGAATTCTAAAGATATATTTTGCTTGGGTGATTTTTTTAAAAATATACTTATTCATATTTAAATTTTTCTGTTAGAGGAGGCCAGACGATAGTGCAGCGGGTTAATCACACATGCAAAGCGCAAGGACCGGCATAAGGATCCCAGTTCGAGCCCCCCCGGCTCCCCGCCTGCAGGGGAGTCACTTCACAGGGGGTGAGGCAGGTCTGCAGGTGTCTGTCTTTCTCTCCCCCTCTCTGTCTTTCTCTCCTCTCTCCATTTCTCTCTGTCCTATCCAACAATGACAATAGCAATAACAGCAATAATAGTAATAACAACAACAAGGGCAACAAAATGGGAAAAATGGCCTCCAGGACCAGTGGATTTGTAATGCAGGCACCGAGCCCCAGTGATGACCCTGGAGGCAAAAAAAAAAAAAAGTTAGGACAGAGAGAAATGGAGAGGAGAGAGGCAGAGAGACACCGGCAGCCCAGCTCCACCGCTTAGGAAGCTTCCCCCTACCCTGCAGGTGGGAACTAGGCACTCGAACCCGGGTTCTTGCATGTGATGAAGCGTGTACTCAACTGGGTGTGCCTAGCCTCCAGAGATTTTTTAATGAGAGAGAGACCGACTCAAAGCCCTGACGGGGATGAGGGGATGGGGGCCGGGCTTGAACCTGGGTGTGCCCATGTTACAGCTACTGTCCAAGTGAGTTATCTTGCATACCTTTATTATTATTGTTGTTGTTGTTGTTATTAGTATTTTATTTTAGAGCTGTGCCCTCACACCCATTCCTGGCCCAACTGTCTCCCTTCTCTGGGCAAAGAGGCCTGCAGAGAAAACCCTCCGGAGCTTCCCCAAGCTCCTTAGGGCCTCCCAGGTGGTGTCTGGTTCTGAAACCTAGACCATGCATCCCCGTGTGTCTCTCATGAACGCCTAATTATTCCAGTTCTTCTTATGGGTGGCCTTGAGGAATGGGGGGGGAAGGTGTTGGGGGCCCCCTGAGTGTACCCCCTCAGGCTGTGAATATATGTCCCCAGCTGTGATGGGTCCCCAGTGAGCTGGGGGGGGGATGAGTGGTACCTGATTTGGGGGTTTTGGGGGTGTCTGGGTGCCACTGTTTCCAGACTAATAGCCACGCTTCCTCCAGGGAGGCAACAGCTATGCCGTGATCTTGGGGGGCAGTTTTGAGGAGGTGAAATGGGTGAGGGTCCCCTGGCAGCCCCCTGACTGGGGTGTGGGCACCCGCCAACCTCACCCTCTGCCTCCCGGGTGATTTCTGGGGTCCCTTTTGCTGCTGAATGGATTTCAGGGGATCCCACCCCTGTCCCTGGCTCACGTCCACACGCCGGGACGGGCCTCCTCCCGCTCCAGAAGCATTTGGGCCCCCCTGGGACTTAGTCACGGACCAAGTATGTGAGTGATTAGCCATCGGCTGGGGGGGGGGCGGAGAAAGGGGGGCGCCTGCACAGTCTCTGGGCCCAGGGGAGTCAAGGGCCCCCCAGCCCCCACCCCCAGTTCCAAGCTCAGGGAAGCAGCAGCTGCTCCACTTGGCACCGGGGCTCGGACCCAGGGCTGGCTGGGCTGTGAGAGCTGCTGGAGATGGCTGGGGGGGGGGGGCGTGCTGGCTGGAGAAGGGGTTCAGCTGGGCCTGGGGGGGCGAGTGTGAGCTGGAACCTGGATGAGAGAGCAGGGGGGTCCCCGGGGCTGTCCCCCCTCCGATCTAGCCCCCCGGATGTGCACCCCCCACCCACACGCAGCAGGCACGGCCCTCCCACCGTAAACACACCCCAAGTCACATGCTCACACAGGTCTGACACCCCCCCATGGGACAGTGCCCAAGGCCACCAGCCCCCGACATCCCCCCACAGAGATGCTCTGGGGTCTCTTCCCCCTACCCTTGGCCTGGACAGGCCTCCGGACCCCTTCCCTGCACCATCCAACACACACACACACACACAGAGACAGACAGACACAGAGATACACAGAGACAGAGATACAGAAACAGACACACAGAGACTCACACACACACAGAGACAGACAGACAGACGGACACACAGGCCCACACACAGACACACACCCATAGCAGACAGACACAGAGACACATAGATACACACAGACACCCCCCCACACACACAGACACACTGATGACACAAACACACAGACCCACCCCACACACAGACACACAGAGGACAAGCCCTTACCCCGCCACACACAGACACACATCCACAGACCCACCCACACAGAGACAGACAGACAGACACACAGACCCACCCACACACAGACACGCACAGGACACCCCCCCTGCACACATCCACAGACCCACACACACAGAGACAGACAGACACACAGACATGCACAGGACACTCCCCCTCCACCACACACAGACAGACACACATCCACAGACCCACACACACACACAGAGACAGACACACAGACCCACACACAGAGAGACACGCACAGGATACTCCCCTCCACCACACACAGACAGACACACTTCCACAGACCCACACATAGAGACACACACAGGATACCCCCCTCCGCCACGCATAGACAGGCACACATCCACAGACCCACACACAGAGACAGACACACAGACACGCACAGGACACCCCCCCTCCGCCACACAGACACAGACACACACACACAGAGACAGACACACAGACCCCCACACACACACACACACAGACACACACAGGATACCCCCCTCCGCCACACACAGACACACATCCACAGACCCACATAGACAGACACACAGACCCACACACACACAGACACGCACAGGACACCCCCCCTCCGCCATACACAGACAGACACACATCCACAGACCCACACACAGAGACACACAGACCCACGGACAGACACGCCGACACACACCCTGATTTCTCAGCTCTGGAGGACTCACTGGCCGTTGCCCCTGAAGGTACCAGATGAGGGCGGGCAGAAGGGACTGTGGAGAAGGCTGGCACTCCCCCGCTGTGGGGACCCCCATCTCCCCTCTCCCACGCAGTTTGTGACCGGAGAAGCCTGGGGACCTGGGGGGACGGGACCCCTGACAGCTCACCTGTGAGGTGCAGCTTGAGGACCCCTGAGATCCAGATACGAGCCAGCCCCCCCCGCCCCACTTACATGGGGGAAGCTCGGTGCTATGCTGTGTCCCCCTCCTCTGTGTCTCTCAATCTCTGTCTCTAACTAAATAATCGGGGAGCCAGGGGAGACAGCACAGTGGATCTTCAAAGAGACTCTCCCGCCTGAAGCTCTGAGGTCCCGGGTTCAATCCCCAGCACCAGCAGCAGCCAGAGCTCAGCAGGGTTCTGGGGTGTCTCTCTCTCTCTTTTTCTCTCATTTATTTACTTATCTATCTACCTCTCATCTATCTCTGTCATCAAATACATAAATGAAGTTTTACCAAGACTCTCCTGCCTGAGGCTCTGAGGCCCTGGGTTCAATCCCCAGCACCAGCAGCTGCCAGAGCTCAGCAGGTCTCTGGTCTGTCTGTCTGTCTCTTTTCATAAATAACTAAAGCGTTTTATAAATCACGGGAGTTTGTGCTGGAAACTTTGGGAAGGGCCTTTTGAAATCTAACACTGGAGTGTGTTTTTAATCACAGCCCGTCTTTTACCAAAATGAATTTGGGCGACTTCACTTTTTTCTTTGGTGATTTTTTTAAAAGTTTTTTTTTTTTAATATTTTATTTTCCTTTTTGTTGCCCTTGTTGTTTTATTGTTGTAGTTATTATTGTTGTTGTTGTTGATGTCGTCGTTGTTGGATAGGACAGAGAGACATGGAGAGAGGAGGGGAAGACAGAGAGGGGGAGAGAAAGACAGACACCTGCAGACCTGCTTCACCGCCTGGGAAGCGACTCCCCTGCAGGTGGGGAGCCGGGGGCTCGAAATGGGATCCTTACACCGGTCCTTCCGGTCCTTGCACTTTGCACCATGTGCGCTTAACCTGTTGCCCAGCCCCCAGCACCAATTATTTTACATTTTTAATTATTGTATTTCTTTTTAATGAGAGAGGGAGCCCAGAGCCCTGCTGAGCTCTAACTGATAGTGGTGCTGGGGATTGAACCTGGGACCTCAGAGCCTCAGGGGAGAGAGTCTCGTCAGTCCTGCATTCTAAAAGGATGAGGTCGCTCCTGGCCTTATTTTGTTTTGCATTTTAAATGATTTATTTCTTTGTTTATGATAGAGAAGCAGAGCCTTCCTCCAGTACCTGCGATGCTGGGGATTGAACCCAAGACTTCAGGCTGGATGTTCGGGGCTTTATCCACTGGCTTGCGCCCCTCCCTTGCGATTAATATATCTATGAGAAAAAGGGAGAGAGAGAGAGACAGAGACAGAGAGAGAGACAGAGAGAGGACAAAGGTCCACACATCTCAAGTAAGGGAGCAATGTTCTCTCTCTCTGTTTAATCTTCTTCTCCCTCCTCCTCCTCTCCCTCCTTCTTTCTCTGTTTCTGTGATGAAAAGGAAAAATAAATGAACCACTCTTCACGAAATCCTACCCAAGGCCCTGAGACACGCTGAAATAATGAATAAATAAGCAATAAAAAAAAGGAGGTCGGGCTGTAGCGCAGTAGGTTAAGTGCAGGTGGCACAAAGCGCAGGGACCGGTGTAAGGATCCCGGTTCGAGCCCCCGGCTCCCCACCTGCAGGGGAGTCGCTTCCCAGGCGGTGAAGCAGGTCTGCAGGTGTCTGTCTTTCTCTCCCCCTCTCTGTCTTCCCCTCCTCTCTCCATTTCTCTCTGTCCTATCCAACAATGACGACATCAACAATAACAATAATAACCACAACGAGGCTACAACAACAAGGGCAACCAAAGGGAGAAAAAATGGCCTCCAGGAGCGGTGGATTCATGGTGCAGACACTGAGCCCAGCAATGACCCTGGAGGCAAAAAAAGGAAGCAAGGTCTGTGAGGTGGCTCCCCTGGGGGAGGGCATGGGGTTCTTAGGCTCTGGGTTTGAGTCCCAATATGGGGGGGGCGGCGTGGACAGCACCCGGGGGCCCTGTGGAGGGTGGGCAGGGCTGTAGAGTCTCTCCTTTCCTTCTGTCTGTCTCTCTGTCTCTCCCTCTCTCCGTCTCTCCTCTCTCTGTCTCTCCTCTCTCTGTCTCTCCCTCTCTCTGTCTCTCCTCTCTCTGTGTCTCCCTCTCTCTGTCTCTCCTCTCTCTGTCTCTCCCTCTCTCTGTGTCTCCCTCTCTCTGTCTCTCCTCTCTCTGTCTCTCCCTTTCTCTGTCTCTCCCTCTCTCTGTCTCTCCTCTCTCTGTGTCTCCCTCTCTGTCTCCTTTTTTCTCTGTCTCCCTCTCTGTGTCTTCCTCTCCCTCCCCTCTGTGTCTCTCCCTCTCTCTGTGTCTCTCTGTCTGTCCCTCTGTCTCTCCCTCCCTCTGTCTCTCCCTCTCTCCATCTCTCCTCTCTCTGCGCCTCCCTATCTGTGTCTCCCTATCTCCTTTTTTCTATGTCTCCCTCTCTGTGTCTTCGTGTCTCTCCCTCTCTCTGTGTCTCTCTGTCTGTTCCTCTGTCTCTCCCTCCCTCTGTCTCTCCCTATCTCTGTCTCTCCCCCTCTCTAAAATAAAGAATCACACATGTCTGCCCCAGAGAGACTTTCAAACCATCAAACAAAACACAGAGGTCGGTGGCGCATGTCTAAGGACGCCCCACGTCCCCCTGTGTGGGTGGCCGCTGTCCCCTCCCGGGCCTCCGGGTCCCCTCGCCCACGGGCGTCCCTCTGGCAGACAAAGCGGGTCCCACCTCCCCCCAGCCCCCCACCCCCCCATTTCCCACCGCCACCCCTAATGGTAGAGTCACTTTGCCTCCCCCCGCCCACCGTCCCCGCCTTTTTATTTTGTATTTTCCGGGCTGACAGCTCCAAACCTTATAATTTTACCTTCTTCTCCCGCTGCCTTTTGGCTCCCTTTTCTTCCTTCTCCTTCTCCCTGGATATTTTTTTCTATTTTTTTTTTTTTTTGGACGCTCCTGCCGGGAACCCCCTTCCCTCCCTCCTCTGAGTGGGGAGTGGGGGGTTGGGATCAGTCTGACAAGGGGAGTGGGGGGCTCCCGGAGGAATATTCTTGGGGGGGGGTGACTTCACGGGGACAGGAAGGGAGGGGGTGACGGGTGTCAGAGGGGCCGTTTTGAGGGGAGCCCGGGACCGCCCCCTCCCTCCCCTGCCCCCCACACCCTGGACTGACCACTGTTTGTTCCGGCCTCTTGTCCCTTCACTAAGCCCGAGGTGGGGGGGCCTGAGACCCCTTGAATTGTGTGCTGGACTGCTGGGAACACTTCATATCAGACCCAGAATGTGGTGCAGGAGGTGAACCCGCTGTATTTTCTCAAGCATGAGGTCCCAGGTTCGATCCCCAGCAGCGCAAGTGCCAGAGGGAGGCTCTGCTTCTCTCTCTCTCTCTTGTCTCCAGGTTATCACCGGGGCTGTGTGCCTGCATTACAAATCCACTGCTCCTGAAGGCTATTTCCCCCATTTCTGTTGCCCTTGTTATTATTGCTGTTGTTGTTGTTGTTGGCTAGGACAGAGAGAAACGGAGAGAAGAGGGGAAGACAGAGAGGGGGAGAGAAAGACAGACACCTGCAGACCTGCTTCACCGCCTGGGAAGCGACTCCCCTGCAGGTGGGGAGCCGGGGGCTCGAACTGGGATCCTTCTGCCGGTCCCTGTGCTTTGCGCCACGTGCGCTTAACCTGCTGCCAGCAAGGTAGATCACCTAGGCACTCCACTGCTTGTCACTGGAGTGACCTGGGTTTGAGCCTGCCTCCCCCCCACTGCACTGGGGGAATTTCAGTGTCTCCCTGTATCTCTGTCTCTCTATTTATGTCTCTTTCTGGCTGAAATAGTCATCCTGGGGCAGTGAAGCCCTGGTGAAACGAGAGAGAGAGAAAGAGAGAGAGAGATGACAGAGCAGCCCTGCCAGGTGGGACTGGAAACCGGAGCCTTGGGCCTTGGGCCTTGGGCCTGCACTCTACCACTGAGCTACCCCACCCACCAAGGAGGTCATCCTTTCCGCACCCCCAGGGACATGGTGCAGCTGATGGTGCTTCGTACAAGTACCAGGACTTGGTGTAGTTGACAGTGCACTCAATATAAGCACTACAATTTAGGGCCACTGAGAAGGGTGTTCAGTACAAGTACCATGGCTTGGTGCTATTGACAAGGCTGCTTAGTACAAGTACCCAGACTTGGTGCAGCTGACAGGGTGCTCAGTACAAGTACCCAGACTTGGTCCTCTTTTCACGGACAGAGTGACTGAGGTGGCTGCCCAGTCCATGTGTCCCCCTCCCCTGTCCGTGTCTCTTTCTCCCCGCTTAGACTCCTCCAGGTCCCCCTGGCTCCGTCCGCCGCCCCCCAGTCCCCGGGGGTGTGAGGATGGGGAGCCCACCCCCCTCCCTGAGTCCATTTTGAGCTCCGTCTCGCGTTCCCCGTAGAAAATGTCGGCTCCCACGGCACCGTGAACAGAGGTGCGGAGTGAGGCAGTGGCCGCCAGGAAGCACATTCCTTGGCCGAGCCAGACACCGCTGAGTGGGACCATGTGTGCCCGGGGCGGGGGAAGATCGCTCGCGTGCAGGGGGCCGGGGCTGGGGGAGGCACCCTGACTTTCCCTGCCACCCCAGAAAGAAAAATCGGGGAGGGAGGGCAGACCACAGTCCCTTCAGAACCGGCTGGCGGGTCCTCATTCTCTCTTGGACACTCTGACACGCAAGGACCCAGGTTCAAGCCCCCGCTCCCCACCTGCAGGGGGACAGCTTCCTGAGCGGTGGAGCAGGGCTGCGGGTGTCTGTCTGTCTCTCTCCTTCTCTATCTCCCTCTTCCCTGTCGATGTCTCCCTGTCTCTCTCCTTCTCTATCTCCCTCTTCCCTGTCGATGTCTCTCTGTCCCCAGTAAGATAAGAAATAAGTGATTTTCTTTATTTACTGAATGTTCGTAAGAAAGAGAGAACCAAACCTGAGAGCCTCACACTTGCAGGTCCTATGCTCCTCCACCGAGCTTCCTCCCGGGCCAAAGGACTCCCTCTCCCCTTTTCATGGCAGGGTAATATTCCATTGCACAGGCCTCCCACGTGTGGTCTGTCCAACCGTCTGTGGATGGACTTTGGGGACTGTGTGGGGGCTCATGGATGCTGTTCCGGGTGTGTGTGTGTGTGTGTGTGTGTGTGTGTGTGTATTTTTTGGAGGGTTGATGCCACTTTCGCTGCTCTGCCCCCTCCCCCGTCATGGGCATGAGTTTGGGGTGACCTGCCCCACCCCCGTGTGTCTCCAGGACCCCTACACACCACAGGCCCAGGGGTGCCCCAGCTCGGGGGATCCCCTCAGTGTGGGGGACCCTTGGGAAGCCTCACTTCCAATTCTTTCCTCCTCCTTTCCCCTAGGCCTGTTTCTGTGTGTGTCACGGTGGCATCTCTTGGGGCTCAAGCATGGGAGAGACAGAGACAGACATAGAAGAGAGAGACAGAGAGGAGAGAGAGACAGAGAGGAGAGAGACAGAGAGGAGAGAGACAGAGAGGAGAGACAGAGAGAGAGAGATATAGAGAGGAGAGAGAGGCAGAGAGGAGAGAGACAGAGAGGAGAGAGAGACAGAGAGAGAGAGATATAGAGAGGAGAGAGAGGCAGAGAGGAGAGAGGCAGAGAGGAGAGAGAGACAGAGAGAGAGAGACAGAGAGAGAGGAGAGAGACAGAGAGGAGAGAGACAGAGAGGAGAGAGACAGAGGAGAGAGACAGAGAGGAGAGAGACAGAGGAGAGAGACAGAGAGGAGAGAGACAGAGGAGAGAGACAGAGAGGAGAGAGACAGAGGAGAGAGACAGAGAGGAGAGAGACAGAGAGGAGAGAGACAGAGAGGAGAGAGACAGAGGAGAGAGACAGAGAGGAGAGAGACAGAGAGGAGAGAGACAGAGGAGAGAGACAGAGAGGAGAGAGACAGAGGAGAGAGACAGAGAGGAGAGAGACAGAGGAGAGAGACAGAGAGGAGAGAGACAGAGAGGAGAGAGACAGGAGAGAGACAGAGAGGAGAGAGACAGAGAGGAGAGAGACAGAGAGGAGAGAGACAGGAGAGAGACAGAGAGGAGAGAGACAGAGAGGAGAGAGACAGGAGAGAGACAGAGACAGTGGAGAAAGACAGGAGGGGAAGAAGGGGAGGGCTCGTGGGGGAGGAGCTCTGATGCTGTGGCCTCTCCCTCCATCTTTGTCTCTGTTCTCTTTCTCTGGCCTCTGTCTCTGTCACTCTTGTCTGTTTCTTCTGTCTCTTTCAGGTTCAAGCTCTTTGTCTCTGTCTCTCTCCTGTGTGTTCCTCTCTGTCCTCTCCTTTCCTGTCTCTCTCCTCTCTGTCTCTGTCTCTTTCCTCTGTCTGTATCTTTCTCCACTCTGTCTGTCTCCTATCTCTCCTGTCTCTGTCTCTCTCTCCTCTCTGTCTCTTTTCTCCACTCTCTCCTCTCTGTCTGTCTCTTTCCTCTGTCTCTGTCTTTCTCCACTGTCTCTGCCTCTCTCCTCTGTCTCTCTCCTCTCTGTCTCTCTCCTCTGTCTCTCTCCTCTCTGTCTCTCTCCTCTGTCTCTCTCCTCTCTATCTCTCTCCTCTCTGTCTCTCTCCTCTGTCTCTCTCCTGTCTCTCTCTCCTCTCTGTCTCTCTCCTCTCTATCTCTCTCCTCTCTGTCTCTCTCCTCTGTCTCTCCTCTCTACCTCTCTCTCCTCTCTGTCTCTCTCCTCTCTATTTCTCTCTCCTCTCTGTCTCTCTCTCCTCTGTCTCTCTCTCTCCTCTCTACCTCTCCTGCCTCTCTCTCCTCTCTGCCTCTCTCCTCTCTGTCTCTCTCCTCTCTGTCTCTCTCCTCTCTGTCTCTCTCCTCTCTGCCTCTCTCCTGTCTCTCTCCTCTGTCTCTCTCCTCTCTGTCTCTCTCCTCTCTGTCTCTCTCCTCTCTGTCTCTCTCCTCTCTGTCTCTCTCCTCTCCTGTCTCTCTCCTCTGTCTCTCTCCTCTCTGTCTCTCTCCTGTCTCTCTCCTCTGTCTCTCTCCTGTCTCTCTCCTCTGTCTCTCCTCTGTCTCTCTCCTCTCTGTCTCTCTCCTCTCTGTCTCTCTCCTCTCTGTCTCTCTCCTCTGTCTCTCTCCTCTCTGTCTCTCTCCTGTCTCTCTCTCCTCTCTGTCTCTCTCCACTCTCTCCTCTCTGTCTCTCTCCTGTCTCTGTCTCTCTCCACTCTGTCTCTGCCTCTCTCCACTCTCTCCTCTCTGTCTGTCTCTTTCCTCTGTCTCTCTCTTTCTTCTTCCCCTCCTCTCCCCTTCCCCATGCAGCACTGGGGCAAGCAGGTGCCCGCCTCCTGCTCCGGGTGGGTGGGGACTCTCCGGCTCTCAGGGGTCAGGTGGGAAGCCTCTCATGCAGCCTCAGGGCACGGGACTTGCACGCAGGAGGTCCCGGGTTCCAGCAGACAGAAATGTCATTTGGAGGCACTAGTAGCCACTGATGGTCCTTGCCTCTCTTTTTTGAGAGGGGGGTGTCTCTATAAGCCAGCTGCTGCTTTTCAATGTCCTTCTCACTTCAGAATCAGAGAGACAGAGACACAGAGCTTCCCCCATGTCTGTGGGGCACTCCCATGTGGTACCAGGGGCAGGGTTAACTAGGAGCCTGGGGGCTTTGAACCCCAGGCAGGGACACCCCACCTCTCTCCCGTGATCTCTTCTCCTCTCCTGCCTCCCCCATTCTCCGCCCCCCTGGCCCCCTAACCTGGCCCCCCGGGCCCCTTCCTCCCTCTTGGCAAAAGCTAGAGGAACCAGAAACAGACTTCCAGAAAAAAAAAAAAAATTTTTTTTTTTTTTTTGGTAAGTCTCCCAAACTTTTCCAGATGCTCAGAAACGGGGTGGTTGGGGGGGGGGTGGAGAGAGAACTCTCAAACTGCAGAAGTGGGGAATCATTCTTGGCGGAAAAGAGGGGGGTCCCCCGCCTCTGCCGGCACCCCCACCCCGTCTCACTCCCCATCCAGGGCGGGGGAGTGGTGCTCTCAGCAAAGTGATTGGGGGGGGGGGGGGTTCAGAAGGGTGGATTGGGGTGAAACACTGTCCTGGATTGGGGACTGGGATGAGGGGCTCCCTGAGTGTGTGTGGGGGGGATCCGTGCAGCTCTGAGGGGACCCTCCCTGCACCCCGACTTCCACCCACCCCTCACACCTCACCAGACAAAGGCCCCTTTGTGGCTGCCGGGCCAGGAGCCAGCCCAGAATTCCTGAGCTCTGACCCGGCTCCTCCCCGCCTGCCCGCCCCCCCCCCCAGCCCTGCCTGCCCCCCTTCCGAGTCTCCCCCTCGCCCCTGTCTGCCGTGGAGTGGAGGACTTTGGCGAGCCCCCCTGAGGCCCAAGTAGATACAGGACATGGAAAAATGGGCCCCCCCCAGTCACCAGGCAGACCCCCACCCAGCTCCCTGCCTGCCCCATGCTCCCCCCACCTCCCGGGAAGGCTCCATTTTCTTTCCCCGGGCCCGGTTGTCTCAAGCCTGCCTCCTGCACCCCCCTATTCCACCCTCCCCATATATAATGCCCCCCAGCTCCACACTTCCCCCTTGAAACAGCTATGGGGTACCCCCACCCACATGGGGTGAGACCGTAGGGTAAAGCTGGGGTCCTTGCAAAGAAGGGGGCTGGGGTGGGGCTCAGGGAGGGAGCCCCAGGAGCTGGCAGGGCTTTGGGGGGCCTGGGCGGTGTTGTTGGGGGGTCTTGGAAGGTTCTAAAGA
This sequence comes from Erinaceus europaeus, assembly GCF_950295315.1. Taxonomy (NCBI): domain Eukaryota; kingdom Metazoa; phylum Chordata; class Mammalia; order Eulipotyphla; family Erinaceidae; genus Erinaceus; species Erinaceus europaeus. The sequence goes on along the minus strand of NC_080184.1, from coordinate 12,919,710 downwards.
CAATGTGGCAGTTACCCCCCCCCCCATCACGCAGACACGGTCCTCCCAGATGATGCCCCAGCTCACCTCCCAGCCCCTGTGGGTGTCGTCCCCCCCGCCCCGCCGTGAAAAATGTTCATGATTTAGAAAGAGACATAGACGTAGGCTTTTCCCTTCCCTTCCCTTCCCTTCCCTTCCCTTCCCTTCCCTTCCCTTCCCTTCCCTTCCCTTCCCCTTCCCCTTCCCCTTCCCCTTCCCCTTCCCCTTCCCCTTCCCCTTCCCCTTCCCCTTCCCTTCCCTTCCCTTCCCCTTCCCCTTCCCCTTCCCCTTCCCCTTCCCCTTCCCCTTCCCCTTCCCCTTCCCTTCCCTTCCCTTCCCCTTCCCCCTTCCCTTCCCTTCCCCTTCCCCCTTCCCTTCCCTTCCCTTCCCTTCCCTTCCCTTCCCCTTCCCCTTCCCTTCCCCTTCCCCTTCCCCTTCCCCCTTCCCTTCCCTTCCCTTCCCTTCCCCTTCCCCTTCCCCCTTCCCTTCCCTTCCCTTCCCCCTCTCCCTCTCCCTCTCCCTCTCCCTCTCCCTCTCCCTCTCCCTCTCCCTCTCCCTCTCCCTCTCCCTCTCCCTCTCCCTCTCCCTCTCTTGCTCTCCCTTTCTCTCTCCCTCTCTCTCCTGCCTTTTACAAGCTGGCAACTTTCAGGAACTTTCCAGTGATTCTTCCTGACCTCGTGATGGGTGGAGCTCTTCTCTCTCCTCTCTCTCTCTCTCTCTTCCATTCTCTTCATGTCTCTCTGTCTCTCTCCCTTCCTCTCTCTCTGTCCTTTCTCCCCCTCTCAGTCTGTCTCTCCCTCTTGCTCTCTGTTCCTTCTCTCTCCCTCCTTTCTCTGTCTCTCTCCTTCTCCTCTATCTCTGTCTCTTGCCCCTTCTCTGTTATCTCCCTCTCTCCTCTCTCTTTGTCTCTGTCTTTTGCCCTCTCTCTGTTCCCCCTCTCTGTGTCTCTCTGTCTCTCTCCTTCTCTATCCTTTCCTCTCTCTGTTCCCCCTCTCTGTGTCTCTCTGTCTCTCTCCTTCTCTATCCTTTCCTCTCTCTGTTCCCCCTCTCTGTGTCTCTCTGTCTCTCTCCTTCTCTATCCTTTCCTCTCTCTGTTCTCCCTCTCTGTGTCTCTCTGTCTCTCTCCTTCTCTATCCTTTCCTCTCTCTGTTCCCCCTCTCTGTGTCTCTCTGTCTCTCTCCTTCTCTATCCTTTCCTCTGTATGTTCTCCCTCTCTGTGTCTCTCTGTTTCTCTCCTTTCCTCTGTGTGTTCCCCCCTCTGTCTCTCTCTGTCTCTCTCCTTGTCTCTCTCCTTGTCTCTCTGCCTCTCTCTCTCTCTCATAATTCCTCCCCCCAGCCACAATCACAGCCTTAAGGACCCTCCCGCCTCTGCTCATCCCCAGCCTCCCCAGAATGTCTGACATATCCCTTCAGCCCCCCCCACTCCCTCCAGTCCTGGGGGACCCCCCCAGCCCAGCAGCCTCCCCCCTTCCTGCAGCCCTGGGACCCCAATCTTCCCAGTGTCTGGGGAGGGCGTAAGGGGTGGTGTGAGCTCAGGGGCTTGGCATGTGCCCCCCCCACTCCCCCCACACCACATGTGCCCCCCGGGCCCCCCAGCCTGAGCCAGGACATTGAACACCCCCCTTCCCGGCTCCAAGAGGCCTTCAGTGAGGGGGATGCAGGCCAAGCCAAGGGCACAGAGCTGGGGTTTGGGGTGCCACCCTGTCCTGCTGTCCCTGGCGGTTTTTTTTGGGGGGTCCCCTCTCCACCACCCAGACTCCCAGACTCTATGCAAGAGGATCAGTTCAGGGGGCCTGTCGGGGTGCCTAGGATCTGGGGGGAGCCTCCCCCACGGTGATAACTGTGGGTCTCCTCACATCTGGGGTCCTCCCTCAACACCTCCAAACCCTCTGAGCATCTCTCCTGCCCCTGGGCTTCCCAGGATGGACCTTGGGGACCCCCGCCAGGTGGGAAAGGAGACACAGGACAGAGCCCCCACTTTCCCCGGCCCCTGTGTGAAAGACAGCAAGTTGGGTTTGAGGGACCCCTGGCACCCCAGCCTTCAGAGCCCCTGATTGGTAAGGGGTGATCTCTCTCTGTGTGTCTCTGTCTCTCTCTGTCTCTCTTCTCTCTCTGACCACTGGGGTTTCACCACTCTGGGAAGACTTTTCCAACTACAGTGAGAGATGAGAGTCAGGGAGGAGGAGGAGGAGGAGGAGGAGGAAGACAGAGTGGGCCACGCGCAAAATTTGCAGGCCCGAGGTTCCAGGTTTGAGCCCTGTCCCCAACGCAGTGGAGGAAGCAGCTTTGGGCATGTGATTTCTCTTATCTCTGAAAAAAATAGCAAAATAGAAACAAAGTGGGGAACCTTCTCCAGCACCCCAAGTCCAGCCTGAAGGCCTGGGACTCCCTCCCTTCACCCTGGTGGGGCACCTCTCCTCTCAAACCCACTTTCCAGGCTGCTGGGGAGCCCCAGGACTTGGAGGCTTCCAGCAAGTGTCTGGAAGCTGCAGGCAGAGAAGACAGCCCCCTCATCTCCCTGTCAACACCCCCAAATTACGGGGCTGGGCTGGCGGGGGAGCTGGGGGTGGGGGGAGGAGGGTGTCTGATTGTTTACTTAATTAAAAATAAATAACAATTTGCCACTGTTACCAGCCTCCCATGGGGGCGGGTGGGGAGCTGATAGGGCTCCCCGATTCCTGCCGAGAGTCTGTGAGTCCGTGGGTGCTGGGACCTCCAGGGACCCCCCAGGGCCTTGGGGCCTGGATGGGAGGGCCCACCTGCGGGCAGGGGGGAGTGTGGCGGGTATCAAGGTTCCGGGGGAGGGGGGGCAGCTTTTGCCTGGCTTTGTCTCCTCCAGCGTCTGCCCCAAGGTTTCTCCATTCATTCTGTCACCTCCATTTCCTGTTCCACTTTAGGGTCTCACCAATGCCTTTTTCTCCCCCCCCCCAGTTTTTAAAAAATATTTATTTATTCCCTGTTGTTGCCCTTGATGTAGTTATTGTTGTAGTTATTATTGTTGTCGTTGTTGTTGGATAGGACAGAGAGAAATGGAGAGAGGAGGGGAAGACAGAGAGGGGGAGAGAAAGACAGACACCTGCAGACCTGCTTCACCGCCTGGGAAGCGACTCCCCTGCAGGTGGGGAGCTGGGGGCTCGAACCGGGATCCTTACACCGGTCCTTGTGCTTTGTGCCATGTGCACTTAACCCGCTACGCTACCACCCGACTCCCTTTAAATTGTTTTACTGTTTTATTATCTCCTTGTGTATTTTGTTCCTATTTATTATTGTTATTATTACTAATTATTTTTGCCTCCAGGGTTATCGCTGGGGCTTGGTGCCGGCACTAGGAATCCACTGCTCCTGGAGGCCGTTTTTCCCATTTTACTGGACAGGACAGAGAGACATTGAGAGAGGAAGGGGGGACAGAGACAGAGAGACACCTGCTGCCCTGCTCCACTGCTCAGGAAACCTCCCCCCTGCAGGTGGTGAGCCAGGAATTTGAACCGGGGTCCTTGTGCCTGGCAACATGTGTGCTCAACCTGATACACTACAGCCTGGATACTAAGTTTATTCGTTATTAATGAGGAGAGAGAGAAGCAGAGCCTCCCTCAGGCACCTGTGATGCCGGAGAGCCCAGTGCTCTAACCACTGCACCCTCTCCAGGGCCCCCAACTAGGCAGATACCTGGTGGGGGGGTGGCATTTGTCCCCCCCCCCACACACACACACACACACAGACACACACACACAGCTGGGTTTCGGGATTCAAGGCCTGGGGTGTGTGTGTCTGAGATGCTGTCCGGCTTGGAGGGGGGTCCTCGGCTGGGGGAGTCCAGGCCCCAGTTTTTCCTGGGGGGGTCAGTCCTGATTCCTGCATTTCTCCGTATGGGGGGGCAGGGGCCCGGGGCGGGCCTCACCTCCTCTAACCTCCCTGTAGGAACAAAGGGCCCTTTCTCCCGCCCGCAGGAGGAGGGTGTGGTCGTCTAACCACTGCGGTTTCTTCTTCCTGCTCTTTTTATTTATATATTATTATATGGATTTTCTCTCCTCTCTCTCTCTCTCCTCTTTGCCCCTCCTGCTTCCACTCTCACTGGGTACAACACACTCACGCCATGATTTAGACCTCTCCCCAACCTGCCCCTGGTACCACCTGGAAGAAGCTTGTAGCACTGGAGGAAGCTCGATGCTGTGGTTTCTTTGCCTCAGGTCCCTCTCATTCTGAGGCAAAAAACAGGAAAACGTTTCAGGCCCGCAGTGGTGAGTTGCCGCAGGCAGGCTGGAAGGCCTCTGCACCACTGAAAGGAGAGAGAGAAAAAGAGAGAGAGGAAGGAAAGGACTGATTTTGTTTCACAAAAGAGAAGTAGCTTGGGAGTCGGGCATAGCGCAGCGGGTTAAACGCACGTGGCACAAAGCTCAAGGACCAGCATAAGGATCCCGGTTCTAGCCCCCCCCCCACTCCCCACCTGCAGGGGAGTCGCTTCCCAGGCGGTGAAGCAGGTCTGCAGGTGTCTGTCTTTCTCTCCCCCTCTCTGTCTTCCCCTCCTCTCTCCATGTCTCTCTGTCCTAGCCAACGACGACACCAACAACAATAATAACCACAACAAAAAAGGAAATAAATATTTTTTAAAAATCTAAAAAAATAAAAATAAAAAAAAAAAGAAGGGAGAAGTAGATTGACTGGAAGTCCAGATTACACACCTGGGATTCCTGGTTCGATCCCTGGTAGCATGTGTGATGCTCTGGGGGTGTCCCCCCCCCTCTCTCTCCCTCTGTCTCTCTCTGTCTCTCTCTGCTTGCAGGGTTATTATTGGGGCTCAGTGCCAGCACTATGAATCCATTGCTCCCCCATTTTATTGGATAGAGACAGAAATCGAGAGAGGAGGGGGAGACAGAGAGAGACACTTGTAGCCCTGCTTCACTGCTCATGAAGCTACCTCCCCCTGCAGGCAGAGAGAGCTGGGGGCTCGAACCCAGATCCTAGTGCAATGTGACTAAATATATATATATATATATATATATATATATATATCAGTAAAACAAATGTTTGCTTATTTTTCAAAATAAAATGAAACTCAAGCATGAGGCCCCAGGTTCAATCCCCGGCACCACCAGAAGCGAGAGCTGAGCAGGGATCAGGTCTCCTCTCTCTCTCTTCTCTCTCTCTCTCTGTATCTCACATTAAAATAGATAAATAAAATATTGAAAAGATAAATAATTAAATCTTTTAAAGAAAAAAAATCTAAACGGCACAGAGAGAACCAGTGTCACCAGCGCCCTTCGGGGATCGAACCCTAGACCCAACGTTTGCAAACACCCAGGCTGGACCTCCCCACCCCACCCCAGCTCCGCCAAGGTGGGACCAGCGGGAGGGGCGGAGCCACAGGGAGGGGCGGGGCCAGAGGGCTGTGGCCGGTGGGCGTGGCCGGCGGCGGGGCGGGGCTTCCTCCCTCCCAGGGGCGCGCAGTCAGTGTTGACTCGCTGCGCCACCTAGCAGCGGCAGCGGGAACTGCAGCTCCTCCCCAATCTTTTTAATTTATTATTTTTTGGGGAGTGGGGGAGGGGGGTTTGAGTTGCACCAGCCACGCAGGGGTGAGAAGCCGGGTGTCAGTTTTGTCCCCTTCCTGTAGCCTGGGGAGCCTCGGGGTGTCGTCAAGGCTGATGTAGAGCCCCCCCCCACTTTTCCAAGCTGGGCCCCTTGGTGTCACCCCAGTTAATGGATTGATGTCTTCAGTGGATTCCTGGTGGGAGAGAGAGAGAGTCAAAGTCCCACATGGTCAGCTCAGGTGGAGGAGGCGGAGATAGCACAGCACGCGCAGGCCTGTGTCCCCGGGTTCAATGCCCAGCACTGCAGGTGCTGGAGGGATGGGCGCTGTCTCTTTCTCATTATTTTTTTTTTAATATTTATTTATTCCCTTTTGTTGCCCTTGTTATTTTTATTGTTGTAGTTATTAATGTTGTTATTGATGTCTTTCTCATTCTTAATACTTACATAGGAGGCAGGAAGATAGTGTACCTGGTAGAATGCACACTTTCCATGCATGAGGCCCTGGACTTGAGCCCTGGCACAACATGGGAGCCCAGGGAGGGTGGGCAGGGCTGTGGGTCTCTCCTCTCTCAGCACCATGGACAGCACCCAGGGAGCCCATGGAGGGTGGGCAGGGCTGTGGGGTCTCTCCTCTCTCAGCACCATGCACAGCACCCAGGGAGCCCATGGAGGGTGGGCAGGGCTGTGGGGTCTCTCCTCTCTCAGCACCATGGACAGCACCCAGGGAGCCCATGGAGGGTGGGCAGGGCTGTGGGGTCTCTCCTCTCTCAGCACCATGCACAGCACCCAGGGAGCCCATGGAGGGTGGGCAGGGCTGTGGGGTCTCTCCTCTCTCAGCACCATGCACAGCACCCAGAGAGCCCCATGGAGGGTGGGCAGGGCTGTGGGGTCTCTCCTCTCTCAGCACCCTGCACAGCACCCAGAGAGCCCCATGGAGGGTGGGCAGGGCTGTGGGGTCTCTCCTCTCTCAGCACCCTGCACAGCACCCAGGGAGCCCAGGGAGGGTGGGCAGGGCTGTGGGGTCTCTCCTCTCTCAGCACCATGGACAGCACCCAGGGAGCCCATGGAGGGTGGGCAGGGCTGTGGGGTCTCTCCTCTCTCAGCACCCTGCACAGCACCCAGAGAGCCCCATGGAGGGTGGGCAGGGCTGTGGGGTCTCTCCTCTCTCAGCACCCTGCACAGCACCCAGAGAGCCCCATGGAGGGTGGGCAGGGCTGTGGGGTCTCTCCTCTCTCAGCACCCTGCACAGCACCCAGAGAGCCCCATGGAGGGTGGGCAGGGCTGGTGGGTCTCTCCTTTCTCAGCACCCTGCACAGCACCCAGGGAGCCCATGGAGGGTGGGCAGGGCTGTGGGGTCTCTCCTCTCTCAGCACCCTGCACAGCACCCAGGGAGCCCCATGGAGGGTGGGCAGGGCTGTGGGGTCTCTCCTCTCTCAGCACCCTGCACAGCACCCAGGGAGCCCATGGAGGGTGGGCAGGGCTGTGGGGTCTCTCCTCTCTCAGCACCCTGCACAGCACCCAGGGAGCCCCATGGAGGGTGGGCAGGGCTGTGGGGTCTCTCCTCTCTCAGCACCATGCACAGCACCCAGGGAGCCCATGGAGGGTGGGCAGGGCTGTGGGGTCTCTCCTCTCTCAGCACCATGCACAGCACCCAGGGAGCCCATGGAGGGTGGGCAGGGCTGTGGGGTCTCTCCTCTCTCAGCACCCTGCACAGCACCCAGGGAGCCCATGGAGGGTGAGCTGGGCTGTGGGGTCTCTCCTCTCTCAGCACCATGCACAGCACCCAGAGAGCCCCATGGAGGGTGGGCAGGGCTGTGGGGTCTCTCCTCTCTCAGCACCATGCACAGCACCCAGGGAGCCCATGGAGGGTGGGCAGGGCTGTGGGGTCTCTCCTCTCTCAGCACCATGCACAGCACCCAGAGAGCCCCATGGAGGGTGGGCAGGGCTGTGGGGTCTCTCCTCTCTCAGCACCCTGCACAGCACCCAGGGAGCCCCATGGAGGGTGGGCAAGGCTGTGGGGTCTCTCCTCTCTCAGCACCATGCACAGCACCCAGGGAGCCCATGGAGGGTGGGCAGGGCTGTGGGGTCTCTCCTCTCTCAGCACCAGGCACAGCACCCAGGGAGCCCATGGAGGGTGGGCAGGGCTGTGGGGTCTCTCCTCTCTCAGCACCAGGCACAGCACCCAGGGAGCCCATGGAGGGTGGGCAGGGCTGTGGGGTCTCTCCTCTCTCAGCACCAGGCACAGCACCCAGGGAGCCCATGGAGGGTGGGCAGGGCTGTGGGGTCTCTCCTCTCTCAGCACCATGCACAGCACCCAGGGAGCCCCATGGAGGGTGGGCAGGGCTGTGGGGTCTCTCTTCTCTCAGCACCATGAACAGCACCCAGGGAGCCCATGGAGGGTGGGCAGGGCTGTGGGGTCTCTCTTCTCTCAGCACCATGCACAGCACCCAGGGAGCCCATGGAGGGTGGGGCAGGGCTGTGGGGTCTCTCCTCTCTCAGCACCATGCACAGCACCCAGGGAGCCCATGGAGGGTGGGGCAGGGCTGTGGGGTCTCTCCTCTCTCAGCACCAGGCACAGCACCCAGGGAGCCCCATGGAGGGTGGGCAGGGCTGTGGGGTCTCTCCTCTCTCAGCACCCTGCACAGCACCCAGGGTGCCCCATGGAGGGTGGGCAGAGCTGTGGGGTCTCTCCTCTCTCAGCACCAGGCACAGCACTCAGGGAGCCCATGGAGGGTGGGCAGGGCTGTGGGGTCTCTCCTCTCTCGTCGTCGTTGTTGGCTAGGACAGAGAGAAATGGAGAGAGGAGGGGAAGACAGAGAGGGGGAGAGAAAGACAGACACCTGCAGACCTGCTTCACCGCCTGGGAAGCGACTCCCCTGCAGGTGGGGAGCCGGGGCTCGAACCAGGATCCTTATGCCGGTCCTTGTGCTTTGCGCCACGTGCGCTTAACCCGCTGCGCTACTGCCCGACTCCCCCTTCTCTTAACTTTTGTCCTCTGCCTTTATTTCATTTTGTCTGTTTTTTTTTTTTTTTTTTTTTTTTGCGGGGAGAGGTCTTGTAATACTGGGGTTTTTCCAGCCCCCACCCCGCTCCAGCCCGGCTCCTGTGTGTCCTGGGTTGGCCCTGTTTCTGTCCCTTTACCCTCACCAAGGGTGGGAACACTATTAATAGCCAGGGAGCGGCTGGGGGTGGAGGCAGGAGTGTCTGGCCCCAACCTGCCCGGGGGCAGAATTGGCAGCAGTGGGGGGGGGGGTATCACGGGGCAGGAGTGGGGGGGGAGCTCTACCTCCAGCCCAGCCCTCAAGCCCCCCCCCTTCCGTTGTGGTTTCCCACTGCTGTGGGGTAGGGCAGGCTGTGGTCTGTGTGGGGGGAGAAACCGGGGGACGCTGAGTTTGCTCCCACTTTGTCAAAACCCCAGCGGCTGTGTGTGGTGCTCCAAAGTGGTGCTAGGGCTCGAACCCAGGGCCTCATCCATAGGAAGGTGGGCACTCTACTGGGTAAGCTATCTCCTGGCCCCTGGCCCAGGGGAATGATCACAGGAGCTTACACATGTGTGATTTTCCTGTCTCTTTCTCACCTTTCCTTCTTGAGAGGGAGGCTAAAATGGTAGGCAGATACAGAACAGAGACGCTGCATCCCTGGCACCATATGGTAGGACCATGGACAGCGCCAGAGGAAGCTCCATGGTTGGTAGAACTGTGTTATGGTATCTCTCTCTCTCTCTCTTCTGGGTAACATTTAAATAAATTGGGGCTGGGAGATAGCTCATCTGCCAGAGGGCACACCTTCTCCTGCGAGAGGACCAGGGTTCGAGTCCTGACCACGTATGGAAGCATGAGAGGTTCTGTCCTGTCTCTGTTTCTCTCTGTGTGTCTCTCTCCCTAACTTAAAAAAAGAGAGAGAGGGAGTCGGGCGGTAGCACAGCAGGTTAAGCACAGGTGGCGCAAAGCACAAGGACCGGCCTAAGGATCCCGGTTCGAGCCCCCGGCTCCCCACCTGCAGGGGAGTCGCTTCCCAGGCGGTGAAGCAGGTCTGCAGGTGTCTGTCTTTCTCTCCCCCTCTCTGTCTTCCCCATCCTCTCTCCATTTCTCTCTGTTCTATCTAACAACAAGTACAACAATGAAACAACAAGGGTAACAAAAGGGAATAAATAAATATTTAAATAGAGAAAGAAAGAAAGAAAGGGGGGCCCAGCGGAGGGCTTGCTCAGTGGAGCTAATGTTTTAGCATATGCACAAGGACCCGGGTTCCCAGTCCCCACCTGCAGGAGGAAAGAAGCTTCATGAGAGGTGGTGTCTCTCTGTCTCCCCCTTCTCCCTCAATTTCTCTCTGCCTCTATCCAGTAATAAATAAATAAAATTTTTTTCAACATTAAAATCATCAGAAGAACTGGACCAAGTTGGTGATTCTACTGGGTGGAGGGGGTCCATGCTGGGGATCCCCCCACACATGCCCCCCCACAACCTCCCTAGAGCCAGGTCCCTGGAAGAGCACCGCCTGGCGTATTTCTGGCTATTCCAGATGCCCGTGGGAGGAGGGCTGGATGTGGCAGGTGAAGCCGGGTTGGGGGGGGTCCTTCCTGCTGATAGAGGTTCCCCTCTGCCTCCTCCCAGGGCCCATGAGGAGAATGTGTCCCCCAAAAAACATGTTAGAGATGCCAAGAGGGGGGGTTGGAGGATGAGGTGGGGGGAGAGGGGCTCAGTGCCAAGACTGCAGAGAGAGAAAGGAGAGGGGGAAGAGAGAAGAGGGAGAGAAAGATGAGGGGGAGAGGGAAAGAGAGGAGAGGGGAAGAGAGAGGAGAAATAAAGAGAGGAAAGAGGGAGTCGGGGGGTAGCCAGCGGGTTAAGCGCAGGTGGTGCAAAGCGCAGGGACCGGCTTAAGAATCCCGGTTCGAGCCCCCGGCTCCCCACCTGCAGGGGAGTCGCTTCCCAGGCGGTGAAGCAGGTCTGCAGGTGTCTGTCTTTCTCTCCCCCTCTCTGTCTTCCCCTCCTCTCTCCATTTCTCTCTGTCCTATCCAACAACAACCACATCAATAACCATAACAATAATAACTACAAAAATAAAACAAGGGCAAAAGCAAAGGGAAAATGAATAAATAAATATAAAAAAAGATAGGAAAAAGAGAGAGAGAGAGGAGGAAGAGAAAGAAGAGAGAGAAATAGAGAAGGGGGAATAGAGATAGGAGGAGAGAGAGAGAAAGAGAGGTGAGAGGGGGAAAGGGAAAGAGAGGAGAAAGGGAGAGGAGAGATAAAGAGAGAAAAGGGAGAGATAGAGGAGGAAGAGAAAGGAGAGGAAGATGAGAGGGAGAAGAGAGAGGGAGAGGAGAGGAAGAGGAAAGGGGAAGAGAGAAAGAGGAGAGAGAAAGAGCAGGGAAAGAGGGGGAAGAGATGAAGATAGAGATAGAGAGAGAGAGAGAGAGAGACAGCAGCCAGAAATAGATTTGGGGGAGGCAGAGGGATGGAAGAAACTGGAGCGCGGTGTCAGAGTAGGGGGTCTAGGCCCAAGAAGGCCGTCTTGGGGCATTGGGGGGGGTTCTCTGGCTGCAAGCAGACCCCCATCCCACACGGCCAGACGTTAACTGAGGCCATCCCAGCGTGGCAACCCCCTTACCCTTTTCAGTTGGGTCTCCTGGTCTTCTCTCGCTCTTTTTTTTCTGGAAGCTTCTGGCTGTGGCGAGAGTCAAGGACCCACCCAGCTTTGTGTTGTTGGGTGGGAAGGAGGGGGGGGGCTGTGTTGGGGTTCGCTTCCCATCTTAGCTGGCATTGAATTGGGGCTCCCCATTACCACTGCAAAGGCTCTGAGGACACAGACCACCATCACCTCCATCACCACCACCCCCCAAAAAAAAATTCTAGGGTTCGACTGAGGCCGTCTGTCTCTCAGCCTCTATTCCCTGAAGCCACGGATGGAAGAGATTGGGGGGCTTCCCCCCTCCTTTGCTGGCAGGGGCACAGCACTGCAGAGAGAGATAAAGGGTCTTGGTGGCTTTGTTTGTTCAGCTGGTGATGCCGATAAGCCCCGTTCAGCCCCATCAAAGGGGTACAGCCAGCAGGCTGGGGGGGACCCCACTAGGGAAAGGGTATCCTGATGATGGGGAGGAGTGGGGGCTTCCTCCTGTCTGCCCCCCACCTCCAGACCTGGCATATGTCTCATCCTCTCTCTCTCTCTCGGGAGGAGACATGAAATTTGGGGAGCCTCTCCATATCTATGTGTGGAGGGGGTAGGAAGTATTTTATTGATGTGTTCATATTGATTTGTTCTGTTAACTTAAAAAAATATTTTCTTGACTGATTGATTTGGATAGAGATAGATTTCAAGAGGAGAGAGGGAGAGACAGAGAGATACCTGCAGCCCTGCTCTCCACCCCACCCTGCGCTCCCCCGAAGGTGGGGACCAGAGGCTTGAACCCGAACCGGGGGTCTTTGAACATGGTGGCCTGTGAACTCAACCAGGTGTACCACTGCCTGGCATGTCCTTATTGATTTATCTCAAGGTTGATTTGTGATTTATCTTGTGTGGGTGTGTGTGTGGGGGGGTTGAATGTGTAAGAGTGAGGCTGCAGGGTTCGAGCCCAGGAGTCACCCGAAAAGAGACTCTCCATTCCGGCTTAGTTCCATGTTAATTTTTTTTTTCTGGGGTTGGGGGTGGCCAGGGAGACGGCACAGGGATTCCTGCACCTGAGGCTCTGAGGTCCTAGGTTCAATCCCCAGCACCACCAGCGGCTTGCTCTTTCTCTCTCTCTCTCTCTCTCTCTCTCTCTCTCCTATTTATCTACCTACCTACCTATCATCTAGCTCTCTCATCAAACACATAAAGAATTTTTTTTTGACACCAAGGTGGTATCTTTTTAAACAATTTTCTTAAAGTTTTAATTTAATTTATTTATTTATTCCCTTTTGTTGCCCTTGTTGTTTTATTGTTGTAGTTATTGTTGTTGTTATTGATGTCATTGTTGTTAGGACAGAGAGAAAAGGAGAGAGGAAGGAAGGAAGACAGAGAGGGGGAGAGAAAGACAGACACCTGCAGACCTGCTTCACCGCCTGGGAAGCGACTCCCCTGCAGGTGGGGAGCCAGGGGCTCGAACCGGGATCCTCACTCAGGTCCCTGTGCTTTGCACCACATGCGCTTAACCTGCTGCGCTACCGCCTGACTCCCCCAAGGTTTTTTTTTGGTTTTTTTTTTTGCCTCCAGGTTTATTGCTGGGGCTCGATGCCTGCGCTATGAATCCACTGCTCCTGGAGACTATTTTTTCCCCTTTTGTTGCCTTTGTTTATCATTGTTGTTGTTGTTATTGCTGTCGTTGTTGTTAAATAGGACAGACAGAGAGAAATGGAGAGAGGAGGGGAAGACAGAGAGGGGGAGAGAAAGACAGACACCTGCAGACCTGCTTCACCGCCTGGGAAGCGACTCCCCTGCAGGTGGGGAGCCGGGGGCTCGAACCGGGATCCTTACGCCGGTCCTTGTGCCTCGTACCATGTGTGCTTAACCCGCTGCACTATCACCCGGCCCCCCACATAAATGAAATATTACAAAGACTGTCCTGCCTGAGGCTCTGAGGTCCCAGGTTCGATCTCCAGCACCAGCGTCAGCCAGAGCTGAGCAGGGCTCTGGTCTCTGTCTGTCTGTCTGTCTGTCTTCTGTCTTTCATACAAAATACAGGGGCTGGGGAGATAGTATGACGGTTCTGCAAAGAGGCTCTGAGGCCCCAGGTTCAATCCCTTGTACCACCATCAGCCAGAGCCTTGCAGGACTCTGGGAAAATAAATATATATAAATAACAAAGTAATATAAATACTTGGAAAGTAATAATTCTCACTGCCAGAATTTTCACCTACACACCTGCACCAATGCTAGTGGCCTCAATTTTTTCTTTCTTTGAGACACAGAGAGAGACCGTAGTCCCACTCATGAAGTTTCCACACATGTCCTGCTCTGTGTGGTGGCCGGCTGCCTGAACCCATGCCCTCCCCCAGCTCAGCTGTCTCCTGGGCCTTCAACTGGTCGGTGTATCAGCTCTGAAGAGAAGCAGAGCCGCCCTCTGGTACCTGCCCGGCCGGGGCTCGAACCTGGGATCTCCTGCTCGAGAGTCCAGCTCACTAACCACTGCGCTCCCTCCCAAGCTGCCCTTTCTTTGTCCCATTATTTAGTTCTTTCTTTTTTTTTTTAAAGATTTTATTTATTTATTAATGAAGAAGATAGCAGGAGAGAGAAAGAACCAGACATCACTCTGGCACATGTGCTGCTGGGGATCAAACTCAGGACCTCATGCTTCAGAGTCCAAAGTTTTATCATTGTGCCACCTCCCAGACCACTATTTAGTTCTTTCTTTCATTCTTTCTTCTTTTTTTTTTCTTCCCTCCAGGGTTATTGCTGGAGCTCAGTGCCTGCACCATGAATCCACTGCTCCTGGAGGCCATTTTTTTCCTCTTTTGTTACCCTTGTTCTTTATCGTTGTTGTTGATGATGTTGTCATTGTTGTTCGATAGGACAGAGAGAAATGGAGAGAGGAGGGAAAGACAGAGAGAGGGAGAGACAGACAGACACCTGCAGACCTGCTTCACCGCCTGGGAAGCGACTCCCCTGCAGGTGGGGAGCCGGGGGCTCGAACCGGATCCTCCCGCCGGTCCCTGCGCTTTGTGCCACGTGTGTTTAACCTGCTGCGCTACCGCCTGACCCCTAGTTCTTTCTTTTTTAAAGATTTGAATGAATCCTCTTTCTCTCCCTCTCCCCCCTCACTTTTTCACAAGAGAGGCCAGAGCACCTGGCAAAGGGCAATACGAGATCTCGAACCTGAGATGCCCGGCGGCGTGTGCCACCCCCCAGGGCTAGAGGGGTGCTGGGTGCCACTGGGGGTGGCTCCTGGGGTCCCAAGACCCTACAAGGCTGAGGCCCCCCACACCTGGTACTGGGGCCTGAGGACAGGGCTGGCCTGTTGCCCTCTGCCCCTGTCTCCTGCACCCCCTTTACACATATCCCTGTCCCCCTGTCCCTCTGTCCACTGTCCACCTGTCCATTGTCCTCCTGTCTCCCTGTCTCCCTTTCTCCTTGTTCTTCTGTCCCCGTCTCCCTGTCCCTCTGTCCCCTTGTCCCTCTGTCCATTGTCCCCCTGTCTCTTTGTCCCCCTATCCCCTTGTCCTCCTGTCCCCCTGTCTCCCTGTCCCCTTGTCCTCCTGTCCCCCTGTCCCCCTGTCTCCCTTTCTCCTATCCCCTTGTCTCCCAGTCCACCGATCCCCCGTCCCCTTGTCCCCAGTCCCCTTGTCCCCCTGTCCATTGTCCTCCTGTCTCCCTGTCTCCCTGTCCCCTTGTCCTCCTGTCCCCTGTCTCCCTGTCCCCTTATCCTCCTGTCTCCCTGTCTCCCTGTCCCCTTGTCCTCCTGTCCCCTGTCTCCCTGTCCCCTTATCCTCCTGTCTCCCTGTCTCCCTGTCCCCTTGTCCTCCTGTCCCCCTGTCTCCCTTTCTCCTATTCCCTTGTCTCCCAGTCCACCAATCTCCTGTCCCCTTGTCCCCCAGTCCCCTTGTCCCCCTGTCCATTGTCCTCCTGTCTCCCTGTCTCCCTGTCCCCTTGTCCTCCTGTCCCCCTGTCTCCCTTTCTCCTATTCCCTTGTCTCCCAGTCCACCAATCTCCTGTCCCCTTGTCCCCCAGTCCCCTTGTCCCCCTGTCCATTGTCATCCTGTCCCCCTGTCTCCCTGTCCCCTTGTCCTCCTGTCCCCCTGTCTCCCTTTCTCCTATCCCCTTGTCTCCCTGTCCACCGATCCCCTGCCCCCTTGTCCCCCAGTCCCCTTGTCCCCCTGTGCATTGTCCTCTTGTCCCCCTGTCCCCCATCCCCCTGTCCTCTGTCCCCGGGTCAGGCTGTCTTCCCAGAGCCGTGCTCCTTTGTCCCCGAGAGCGTTGCCAGCCGGGTGGCACCGTAGGGACACCAGCCGTAAGATGGCTGCCAAGGCTAAGATGGCTGCCAAGGCTAAGATGGCTGCCAGCCGCAGCGGTGCCACCCGCCAACCCCCCCCCCCGCCCTGTCAGCTCGCTCGCTCTGTTTCTCTGTCCCTCCGCCCTCACTCTTTCTCGTCTCTCTCTTTCTCTCTCTCTGTCTCTCTCTCTCCTCTGTCCCTTCTCCCTGGTTCTTTCTCTCTCTCCTCACTCACTGTCTCCTCTCTCTCCTTTCTCTCTCTGTCCTCTCCCTCATTCTTTGTCTTCATTCTCTCTCCTCTCTCGATCCCTGTCTCTCCCTTTCTCCTGCTTTCTCTCTAATCTCTCTCCTCCTCCTCCTCCTCCTCCTCCTCCTCCTCCTCCTCCTCTCTCTTCCTCTCCCTCTCTCGGTTTCTCATCTCTCTCCTGCACCCTTTCTCTCTGTCTCTCATTGTCTTCTCTCGTTCTTTTTTATTTTTTTTGAGATTTTATTTATTGATTTATGAAGAAGATAGGGAGGGAGGGAGAGAGAGAGAAGAGAGAGAAAGAGAGGGAGAACCAGACATCACTCTGGTCCATTTGCCGCCATGTGTTAAACTCAGGACCTCATGCTTGAGAGTCCAACGCTTTATCTACTGCGCCACCTCCCAAACCTCTCTCCTCCTTATTCTTTTTCTCTCCAAACTCTGTCATCTCTCTTCTCTCTCACACCCTCTGTCTCTCTCTTTGTCCTTTTGTTTTTTGCCTCTTGTCCTACTCTCCCTTTTTTTTTAAAGTTTATAGTTACATTTTATTTCTTAGGATAGAGACAGAGAAACAGAGAGGAGGGGGAGATAGAGACCCCTGCAGCCCTGCTTCACCACTTGTGAAGTTTTCCCCCAGCAGGTGGGGACCAGGGGCTCAAACTCAGGTCCTTGCATGTGGTAACATATGCACTTAGCTGGACGCACCACCATCAGGCCCCCAGAAGTAAATCATGTGTGTGTGTTTGTGTGTGTGTGTGTGTGTGTGTGTGTGTGTGTGTATGTGTGAAGTTGATTATTTAAAGTCAATAAATTTCATGTAAGGGGGAGTCGAGCGGTAACGCAGCTGGTTAAGTAAGTGCACATGGCACGAAGCACAAGGACCAGCGTAAGGATCCAGTTCGAGCTCCCCGGGCTCCCCACCTGCAGGGGCGTCGCTTCCCAGGCGGTGAAGCAGGTCTGCAGGTGTCTGTCTTTCTCTCCCCCTCTCTGTCTTCCCCTCCTCTCTCCATTTCTCTCTGTCCTATCCAACAACGACGACATCAATAAAAACTACAACAATAAAACAAGGACAACAAAAGGGAAAAAAATGGCCTCCAGGAGCAGTGGATTCGTGGTGTAGGCACTGACCCCCAGCAAGAACCCTGGAGGCAAAAAAAAAAAAAAAAGGAAGGAAGGAGAAAAATCATGTAAAGAACTGCATCACACGTAAATCCTTTTTTCATTGGACATTTTATTTTTATTTATTTATTTTTAGTTGATTTAACAGAATTAAGTCTTAAGCAGCTGAGGAAGGGTCTCAGTGGGTAAAGTATTGGACTCTCAACCCTGAGGTCCTGAGTTCTGGTCCCAGCATCGCAGGTGCCAGAGGGAGGCTCTGCTCCTCTCTCTTTTTCTCTCCCTCTCTTTCTCCTTCTCTCTCCATCCTAAAAACAAAAAAGGATGAGCGCACACATTCCAGCGCACAAGGACCCAGGTTTAAGCCCCTGGTCCCCACCTGCCAGGGGGAAAGCTTTGCAAGTGGTGAAGCAGGGCTGCAGGTGTCTGTCTGTCTCTCTCCCTCTCTCTCTCCCCTTCCCCTCTCTTTATTTATTTATTTATTTTCCCTCTTGTTGCCCTTGTTTGTTATTGTTATTGTAATCATTATTGTTGTTGTTATTGATGTCGTTGTTGTTGGATAGGACAGAGAGAAATGGAGCGAGGAGGGGAAGACAGAGAGAGGGAGAGAAAGACAGACACCTGCAGACCTGCTTCACCGCCTGGGAAGCGACTCCCCTGCAGGTGGGGAGCCAGGGGCTCAAACCGGGATCTTTATGCCGGTCCTTGCGCTTCAAACCACATGCACTTACTTAACCAGCTGCGCTACCATCTGACCCCCTTCCCTTCCCCTCTCAGTTTCTCTCTGTCTCTATCCAACAATAAGTAGATAAAAATATTTTTTAGGGAGTCGGGTGGTAGCACAGCGGGTAAAGCGCACGTGGTACGAAGTGCAAGGACCAGTGTAAGGATCCCGGTTCGAACCCCCGGCTCCCCACCTGCAGGGGAGTCGCTTCCCAGGCGGTGAAGCAGGTCTGCAGGTGTCTGTCTTTCTCTCCCCGTCTCTGGTCTCTGTCTTCCCCTCCTCTCTCCATGTCTCTCTGTCCTATCCAACAACAACAATAACTACATCAATAAAAAACAAACAAGGGCAACAAAAGGGAATAAATTTATTTTAAAAAATTAAAAATCTTAAAAATATTTTTAGTACATAAAATAAAAATTAAAAAGAACATCATGGTCTCAGGCAGGCTGGGGGTGGGGCATGGCAGGGAAGCCTAGAGTGTGTCACCTGCCTTGACGGGGGTGGTGATCCCCGTCTCTGGGAGGCTTCTGGCTGCAGTGTGCCCTGCTCTCCTCCGGCTGAGTTGTGGGGGGCTCCTCCCCGGGCGGCTGGCTGGATCCAGAGTGCTGGCACCCCCCCAGATGCTCACCCTCCCAGCCCCCCCCCAGTCTGCCCATGTGTGTAGGGGGGTTCCCCAAACCCAGCCACAGCCTCCACCCACTTCACAATGGGCTCTTGTGTCGGGGGTCTCTTGTGCCAGCTGGGGCACGGGGCCCCTGGGTCGGGCCAGACAGCCTGGCATGGAGCAGCTGGCCCCGGGGAGGGGGGCGTCCCCCCGTTGCCAGGCGCCCGAGGTGGGTGAGATGGGGCTTGAGGGGAGCCCCCCTCTCGTGAACCCACTGAGGCGTCCCTCCGGTTGTTTGGAGGGGTGGTGAGGGTGCCGACTCCCCTGTACTGGGGGCTGTGTCCCTGGGGAGAAAGGGAGGGGGTGGTCCTGGGGTAGGGTGACCTCTACCAGTGTCTGTGGGTGCTTTGGCCTCGAACTTCCTTTTTTTTTTTTCCCTCTTTTGTTGCCCTTGTTGTAGCTTCCTTGTGGTTATTATTATTGCCCTTGTTGACGCAATTCGTTGTTGGATAGGACAGAGAGAAATGGAGAGAGGAGGGGAAGACAGAGAGGGGGAGAGAAAGACAGACACCTGCAGACCTGCTTCACCGCCTGGGAAGCGACTCCCCTGCAGGTGGAGACCCGGGGGCTCGAACCGGGATCCTTAAGCCGGTTCCTGCGCCTTGCGCCACATGCGCCCGACCCGCTGCGCCACCGCCCGGACCCCCTCGAACTTCCTTCTTACCGCGCTCATTTTCATGCCTCCCACAGAATCCGGACAATCAGACAGTTCGAACCAGCAAGGGGACGCTGATATCAAACCGCTGCCCAATGGTAAAGCACCTCCCGCGGGGGGGGGGGGGTCCTCTCTGCACAGCTGGGGGCAGCCTGGCCTGGAGGGTTTGGGTGCAGGGGGGGACTCTGGGGGAGGGGACCAGCCAGGGTGGGGACCCCACTTCTCACCCCCCACTCCCCAACCCCCGCAGGGCACTTAAGTTTCCAAGACTGTTTTGTGACCTCTGGCGTGTGGAGCGTAACAGAACTGGTCAGAGTGTCGCAGAGTGAGTTTTGTCCCCCTGGGGGTCCTGGACGGTCCTGGGAGGGGGTCACAGGGCGCTGGGGAGGGGACAGGGAACTGGGGAGGACATCTCTGTCTTCTTTCCTTTCTTTCTTCTTTTATCTATCTGCTTCTTTTCTCCTCTCTCCTCTCCTCTCTCCCATGTCTCTCCACTTCTGTCTCTCTTTCCCTCCATCCTGTCTCTCTCCATCTCTCTCTCTCTCTCTCCATTCTCTCCTCTTTCCTTCCCTTTTTTCTCCTTATTTCTCCATTCTCTCCCTCTCTCTCCTCTATCCTTTCTTCTTTCATGCTCTCTCTCTCTCTCTCTCTCTTCTCTCCTCTCTTCCTCGCTCCTTTTTTCTCCTTCTCCTCCGGCCTCCGCCCCTAACGGCCTGTCCTCTCAGCTCCCGTGGCCACGGCGTCAGGGCCCAATTTCTCATTGGCCGACCTGGACAGCCCTGGCTACTACAACATCAACCAGGTGACGCTGGGCCGCAGGTCCATCACCTCCCCCCCCTCCACCAGGTGAGTGTGTCCCCCCCTACACAGGTCACACACCCGGGGGGCTGGGGGAGGGCAGCTGGAGCACATCTTAGGGTGGCCTGGGTTCTAGGAAGGAAACTCCTGGGTCCTCCAGATGAAGGCCAACTCCCAGTCCTATTATTATTATTATTATTATTATTATTAATTATTGGCATCATCATCTTGCCATGAGGGTTAATGTCGAGGTCCTCTGCCTACATGGTTCCACCGTTCCTAGCATCCTTTTTCCTCTCCCTTTATGCAAGAGGCCCAGAGACAGAGAGAGAGAGGGGGGAAGAGAGACAGAGAGACACCTGCTTCACTGCTGTCGGTGGAAACCGGGGGCTCGAACCCAGGTCCTTGCACAGGGTGATGTGAGGGTTCACTTGGGTTTGCCACTGCTTTTATTTAAAAATATTTTATTTAGGGAGTCGGGCGGCAGTGCAGCGGGCTAAGCACACGTGGCGCAAAGCGCAAGGACCGGAGTAAGGATCCCGGTTCGAGACCCCGGCTCCCCACCTGCAGGGGAGTCACTTCCCAGGCGGTGAAGCAGGTCTGCAGGTGTCTGTCTTTCTCTCCCCCTCTCTGTCTTCCCCTCCTCTCTCCATTTCTCTCTGTCCTATCCAACAACCATGACATCAATAACAACAATAATAATAACTACAACAATAGAACAAGGACAACAAAAGGGAACAAATAAATAAATATTTTTAAATATTTTATTTTTATTTATGTATTTGCTGCCTCCAGGGTCATCTCTGGGATTTGGTGCCAGCACTAGGAATCCACTGCTCCTGGTGGCCATTTTTCCCATTTTATTGGATTGAGACAGAGAGAAGTTGAGAGAGGAGGGAGAGACAGAGAGGGGAGAGAGACAGAGAGACACCTGCAGACCTGCTTCACCGCTTGTGAAGTGACTCCCCTGCAGGTGGGGAGCCGGGGTGCTTGAAGCTGGGTCCTTGTGCTTAGGACTAGCCCCCTGTTTAAAAATATTTTCTTCATTAACAGAAAGCAGAGAGAGAGAGAAACAGAGTCTCCCTCTGGCACATGTGATGCCGGGGCTCGAACTCCCTCCTGCTTGGGAGTCCAGTGCTCTGACCACCGCGCCCCATCCTGGGGCTCTGGCTGCTGAGACTTGTGGTCCACTCGGCCTGGGAGGGGGGGGCCTGTCCCTGCCGGAGCCCTGACACCCCTGCTGCCCCCCCAGCACCACCAAGCGCCCCAAGTCCATAGACGACAACGACATAGAGAGCCCAGTGGACGACGTCTTCTACCCGGGTACTGGACGGTCCCCCGCCGCAGGTAGCAGCCAGTCCAGCGGGTGGCCCAATGACGTGGACGCAGGTGCGTCTGTGGGGGTGGTGTTCCCCCACTTCCCAGGGCTGGGGGGCCTCCCCGGGTCTCCCCGCTGCCAGCCCGGGAGGGGGGGAGAAGAAGGGAGGTGGAATTGAGATGGGGTGCGTCTGGCCAGCTAACATTCCTTTTTGTGCACTTTCTCTATGGGGGGGGGGATGGCGGTGGCTGGCATCTTTCTGGGTATCAAGGGGGAGGCTCCCAGAACCCATCCCTCCCCCCCAGAATGAGAGCAGGGAGATCCAGCTTTTTCCTGGAGACCGGAAGACGGATGGGGAGAAAGGCAGGAAGCAAGGCGGCTTTGTTGGGTGGAGGCAGTGCAGAGGGTGACCCCCACCTCCCAGGCTGTGCACACGTGACAGAGGTCCTGGACATGCGTGTGTGTGCATGTGTGTGTGTCTGCATGGGGGTGAGGCCTGCTGTTGGGGGGCCCTGGGGGAAGGAGGAAGACAGGGTCTCCCTACTTGAACCTGGTTTTGTAAGGGCACAGATGATTAGCTTGGGGGGGAGCAGCTTGATGCTGCAGAGTGTCTGTCTCTGTGGACCAGTGGCCAAGGAGACCGCCATCCCCCTCTTCCCACCATAGAGGGAGTTTTAGACTGGAGGCTGGGAGTGGGGGGTGGTCACTGGACCAGGCTGGGCGTCCCTTGAGAAGATTTGAGGGGGGAAGGAGGCCAAGGGAGAGGGAAGGGTTGGGTTAGCTCAGCCCTCTGGTCCTGAGGGGCCATGGGGGGGTGTCTCAGGGGCCCAGGCCTGCTTTGCCTGGCTGCTGTCTGTCCGCTGCTCTCACCGCCCCCCCCATTCCCCCTGGCAGCCTCCCCACCCCTCTACCCCCCTCCTCCCTCCTGCCTGTGACAAATCACTAATTAAGCAGCCCAGCTGCAGGTCCTGAACAGCTGGGGGAGGCCGTCGGTGGCGGGGGACAGCTGTGCACAGCTGGTGGGGGTCCCCACCCCCTACATGAGCTCAGGTGGTTCACATCTGCTGCCAGTTTACACCTACTCCAGGCTGGAAAGCCTGCCCAGCTCCCCCTCTCCTGAGGGAGGGAAAGACAGGCTGGTTTCCGGGTGCCCTGCCCTCCCCCACACACACCTGTACCCAGCCAGCAGACTCTGGAAAGCTGCCCTGCCCCCTCCCCTAGAGCCCCCCCTCCCAGAATGGGCACACTCAGAAGCCTGAACAGGCAGGTAGGGACCCCTAGTGCACACCCCGGGGACCCCTCAGTGCAGACCCTGGGGACCCCTCAATGGAGACCCAGGGAACCCCTAATGCAGACCCAGGGGACCCCTAATGCAGACCCAGGAGACCCCTCAGTGCAGACCCAGGAGACCCCTAATGCAGACCCACTGCAGACCCAGGGGACCCCTCAATGCAAACCCAGGAGACCCCTCAGTACAGACCCAGGAGACCCCTAATGCAGACCCACTGCAGACCCAGGGGACCCCTAATGCAGACCCAGGGGACCCCTAATGCAGACCCAGGAGATCCCTAATGCAGACCCACTGTAGACCCAGGAGACCCCTCAGTGCAGACCCACTGCAGACCCAGGGGACCCCTCAATGCAGACCCAGGGGACCCCTAATGTAGACCCACTGCAGACCCAGGGGACCCCTCAATGCAGACCCAGGAGACCCCTCAGTGCAGACCCAGGGGACCCCTAATGCAGACCCAGGAGACCCCTAATGCAGACCCACTGCAGACCCAGGGGACCCCTAATGTAGACCCACTGCAGACCCAGGGGACCCCTCAGTGCAAACCCAAGGGACCCCTAATGCAGACCCAGGAGACCCCTAATGCAGACCCACTGCAGACCCGGGAGACACCCCACTACAGAGCCCCCGCCCCCGGCCTGCGGGGGCCTGCAGTCCCATGCACGCACCCCCCCCCCGTCGCCCCGGGGCCTGGGGGGAGCAGCCCGCTTGCCACCCCTCACCCCGCGTGTGTCGCTGCTTCCCCCCAGGCCCCGCTTCTCTAAAGAAGTCAGGAAAGCTGGACTTCTGCAGTGCCCTGAGCGCGCAGGGCTCCCCGCGCATGGCTTTCACGCACCACCCGCTGCCCGTGCTGGCGGGAGTCCGACCAGGTGAGCAGCCCCGCCGCCCGCCAAGCCGCCTCCGCGCACCTGCTGACCGCGTGCGTCTGTCTGTCTGTCTGCGTGCTCGCATGTCTGCGTGTGTGCAGGTGTGTGTCTGGGAATGTGCGTGTGTGTGTGTGCTTGTGCGTGTGTGTGTGTGTTCACACGTGTGTACTCAGCGCTGCCTGGGTGTGTGGGTAGCACACGTGTGGGTAGCTGGTGCAAGCCTGTCTGTGCCCCCTCCCCCCGTGTGTCCGTGTGTCCGTGTGTCTGTGTGTGCATGTGAGCTTGGGCATGTGCATGGCACAGCCTAAGTCCCCCCCCCCCCCACACACACACACCTCCATCCCTGGATCTCGGGTAACCAAGTCCCCAGTCTCCCCGTGGGGCTGCAGGGAGAAGGATCAGGTCCAGGGAGCACCCCTCCCGTCTGGCTGAGCAAGGGAGATCAGGCAGGAAGGAATCAGGCAGGACCCAGGCCAAGGCCTCCCCCAATCTGGCAGCTTCTCTGGGACAGTCCTGGCCAGGCGCCCAGAGGCAAGGAGCCTCAGGCTGGGGGCTGGGCGCTCAGGCCTGGCTTCCAGGGAGCAGGCCCCAAGGAATGGGAGAGAGCCAGAGAGAACCAGAGAGAGAGAGACAAACAGACAGACAGACAGACAGACAGACACACCCAGGGTCCTTCCCACCAACCCCCCCAAAAAAAAATTCCTCAGTAAGACACTCATGTAATATTTAAATGAGTTTTATTTGTTTAAAGGAGGTGGGGCTTGTGCGGGAGAAACTACTCCCCACCCACCCCACTCCCTCGCTGGGACAGTAAACTGAGCTTTCTCTGGTGCTGTGGTCCCTCCTTTGTGGTACCTGCGCTCAAACAGGACCAGGTGCTGAACTAGCGAGCTCAGTCACCGGTCCTGGTGTATCTTTTGTTTTGTTTGTTTGTGTCAATTTTTAAACATGTCTCATGAGACAGAATCAGAGCCTCCCTCTCGCACAGGCAATGCTGGGTTTCGAACCCAGGACCTTATGGCCTGAGAGTCCGGCGCTTTCTCCACTCAGATATATAAATAAGTTCACAGGTGGTCTGGGAGGTGGCACAGTGGATAAAGCATCAGACTCTCAAGCATGAGGTCCTGAGATCAGTCCCCAGCAGCACATGTACCAGAGTGATGTCTGGTTCTTTCTCTCTCTCCTCCTATATTTCTCATTAATAAATGAATAAAATCTTTAAAAAAAAGTTTACAGAATATACAGTGAGCACGTGTCGACAGTTTATTTACATTACAGAACTTATTCATGTATTCACTTGAGAGACAAAGAAACCCCACCACCACCACCACATTTCAATATTTTATTTTATTTTTGTTTTAGAGAGAGATACAGAGAGAAAGACACGAAGTCCCTGCTGAGCTCTGGCTGTTGGCTGGTGGTTCTGGGAATTGAACCAGGGACCTCAGAGCCTCAGGCAGGAGAGTCTGTTTGCAGAATCAGCCTGCTTTCTCTCCGGCCCCCGGGCACCACATGGCAGTATCATGGGCAGGGAACCGGGGGAAACTCCACAGAAATTGAGGTCATGCAGGGTGGGGCTGGGGCGGGGGCGTTGGTAAAAGCATCGGACTCCTCAGGCATGAGGGTCTGAGTTCGATTCCTGCCATAACATGCCAGAAGGGTCCCTGAGGTTCTGAGGTCTCAGGTTCAATCCCCAGCACCACCAGAAGCCAGAGCTGAGCAGGGCTTTCAGAATAATATAATAGTAGTAATAGTAATGGCGTAAATAAGGGGTCAGGTGATGACACACTGGTAGAGCAGGCTTGTCACCAGGCACAGAGACCCGGGTTCAAGCCCCTGGTCCCCACCTGTGTCTCTGTCTCTCTCCTTCTCTATCTGTCCGTCCCCTCTCCACTTCTCTCTTTTCTGTCCAATAAATAAGTAAAGGTAATAAGAAGTAGCCCAGAGAAATTAGATCATGTAGGGAGAGGTGATTGATTTAGTTGAGAGAGGAGTGATTTGTTTAGTTCAAGGAGAAAGGAAGAGAGAGAGAGAGAGGAGAAAGACATCATTTGTTTAGTTGAGAAGGTGATTTATTTAGCCAGGGGAGAGAGAAAGAGAGAGAGAGATGAGAGGGAGAGAGAGAGAGGTGGGGGAGAGGGGAGAGGTTTTTAGCTGAGAGAGAGATGATTTGTTTAGCTGGGAAAGAGAGAGAGAGAAAGCATGGCTATTTAGTCAAAAGAAAGAAATGGATGGGAATGACTAGCTGGGAAAGAAAGAGAAGTGATTTGTTTAGGTGGAGGAGACAGAGGGTGATGGGACAGCGCCCAGGTTGGAGCCCCTGGTCCCCACCTGCAGGGGAGTCGCTTCCCAGGCGGTGAAGCAGGTCTGCAGGTGTCTGTCTTTCTCTCCCCCTCTCTGTCTTCCCCTCCTCTCTCCATTTCTCTCTGTCCTAGCCAACACGAACGACATCAACAACAACAATAATAACCACAATAATAAAAAGAAACAACAAGGGCAGTAAAAGGGAATAAATAAATATTTAAAATATATATATTGTTTAAAAAGAGAGGTTACTTAGCTGAGAGAGAGAGAGAGAGAGAGATGATTTGTTTATCTGGGAGAGAGAGGTGGGGGGAGAGGTGGTCCGGGAAGGGGCGCACTGGGCTCTCAAGCACGAGGTCCTGAGTTCGATCCCCCGGCAACATATGGACCAGAGTGATGTCAGATTCTTTCTCTCTCTGCCTATCTTTCTCATGAATGAATAAATAAAATCTCTAAAGAGAGAGAGAGAGAGAGAGAGGTGATGTGTCCTCAGGTGACCAAGCTGGGTCCCCCCCCACCGCAGGGAGCCCCCGAGCGTCAGCGGCCTCAGCTCTACACTTCCCCTCGACGTCCATCATCCAGCAATCCAGCCCTTACTTCACACACCCCACCATCCGCTACCACCACCACCACGGCCAGGACTCCCTCAAGGAGTTTGTGCAGTTCGTGTGTTCCGATGGCTCTGGCCAGGCGGGCGGCCAGGTGAGTCTGGGGACCTCCCCCCCCACCCCCGCACCCACCGCAGGACCCCACAGCTCATCTCCGTGTCTGTCTGTCTGTCTGTCTCACCTACCCTACGGGAAGAAGAAAAAAGGGAGCCCCTTCCTCCTCCTCCTCCTCTTCCTCCTCTTCCTCTTCCCCATCCTAATACCTGTTGTGTCTCCCACACACACACACAGGTGGGGCTCCCTGGACCCCCAGTTTCTGTCCAGGCACCCCTTAATTTTTTTTTAATTATCTTTATTTATTTACTGGATAGAGATAGCTAGAAATTGAGAGGAAGGGGGAGAGAGAGAAAGAGGGAGAGAGACAGAGGCACCTGCAGCCCTGCTTCACCATTCGTGAAGTTTCCCCAGGGCAAGTGGGGACCTGGGTCCTTGTGCACTGTGACCTGTGCTCAACCAGGTGCACCACCACGCGGCCCCGGCCCCCCCTTAATTTTAGAGTTCAAGGCTGTGAAGTTTCAGAAGGTTCTAGATCCAGGTTCTAGGTCCAGGATACTTGGAAGGGCTGTCCTGGAACCCGCGGGTAGATGGGGGGGGGTTTCGGGTAGCCTACACCTCCCCAGAGCCCCCCCCAAAATTGTGACAAGCAGGGACTGTGATCTTCATACCCCCCTTTGTGATTGCCCCCAGGAAGAGGGAAGACCCTGTTTTGTGGCTGGTTCCTGGGGTGATAGTGGAGGGGGGGTTCCCTGTTTTAGAAGATGCTTCTGGACTTGGGCTTTTTGGCCGGGGGGGGTGGGGGTATCACAAGTCTCCCCCCATAGCCCCCCTTCGATCCACAAGCCCCAGGGCCTGACCAAACGGGACCCCCGTTAGTGGGATGGTGGTCCCACTAGGTTTGCTGGACCTCTAAGAAATTTCTGGAAGGGAGGAGCCCCCCCCCAAACACACTCACAGACACACATAGACACCCCTAGTTGTGGTAGATCAGGTTTTTGGGGAGTCTGCTCTGTAGGAAGGGAATTGAGGGGGGCAGAGCAGGCTGGCGGCGTGGGGACAGGGGTGGAGGGATCCCCGGCTGGCCTGATTCTCAATCCCCTTGAATCTCCCCAAACCTTCTCTCTATCTCCCCTCTTGTGCTGAGGGCTGTAAGGGTTTCTCATAACCCACTCTTTTTTTGGGGAGGGGGTCCTTGGCAGGAATAATGGTTTTGCCCCACCCCACACACACACATACACAGCACGTCCTCCCCAAGGGCTAGTCAATTGATTTCCAGGGTGAGGGTGGAGCTGAGGTTGAAAGATGATGGATCCAGAGAGCAGACCCTTCTCCCCAGGACCCCCACCCTCGTTCCCTCAAGAGAGCTGGGGGGGGGGTTGCTGTACACTCCACCCCACCCCCCTTCACCAGATGCCCTAGTGGCTAGACCAAGAGCATCTCAGGTTCAACGTGGCCTAGAAGGTTCTGTGCTGGGCAGAATGTTGGAGGCAGGGGGGGGGCAGACAGGCCTTTCGTGCCCCACCCCCAAGCCCCCCCAGTAAGCAGAGAGCCCAGCCAAGTGGGAGGAGGAGGACAAGGCCAGGCCACCCCCAGACACCTGTGCATCTGCACTTCCTGGTCTCCTTACCTGGAGCATTGGAGCTGATCTCACCCTGATTCAGCTGGTGGGAGCGGGTGGCGGGGGCACCCCCTACCTTGAGACGACAGCCCCTTGTCAACCCTCCATGGCCAACTGACAACTGAAGGATTGCTCGGGAAGGGAGGGAGGGAGGGAGGAAGGAGGGAGGGAGGGAGGAAGGAAGGAAGGAAGGAAGGAGAAGGAAAGGAAAGAGAGAGTAGGGATAGACAGCATCATGGTTCTGCAAAGAGGCTTTTATGCTTGAGGCTTTGAAGTCCCAGGTTTAATCCCCCTGCACCACCATAAGCCAGAGATGAGCAGGGCTCTGATATAAATATAAATATACCCTCAAAGCCCACTCTCACATACACACCCCCACTTCGGTGACTGACCTCCTGGTCTCTGAGAACCAGTCAAGGCCACAGTCAGGGGAGAGGGTCCACAGGGAAACTGCCCACAGGCCAGCAACTGGGGTTCAGTGGAGAGAAACCCCCTCCCCCCCAAAAAAAGTCAATGAGAATAATCTTATCTTTTATTATTATTTGTTTAATATTTATTTATTTATATATTTTCCCTTTTGTTGCCCTGTCTTTTATTTATTGACTGGGTAGAGACAGCCAGAAATGGAGAGGGAAGTGGGAGACAGAGAGGGAAAGACACAGAGAGACCCCTGCAACCCTGCTTCACCACTTGTGAAGCTTTTCCCCTGCAGGTGGGGACCGGGGGCTCGAACCCTGGTCCTTGCGCATCGTATGTAACACATGCACTCAACCAAAATGCATGCACCATCGCCCAGCCCCTGATGAACAACTTCTTTTGGGGACCAAAGGACAGAGCAGGAAAGGGGGGCCATTATGGGGACCCTGTAAGGCGCCTCCCTCCCTCCCCCCAGTCCTTTTTCAGATGTATTTATTTCTCCGTTCATGAGAAAAGGGTCATGGGGGGAAGTAGGGGACCGAACTCAGAGCCTCAAGCCTGCAAGTCCTGCCCTCTACGGTCTGTATTCTTTGCACCCAGGCCCAGGACTTGGAGTTTTTTCAAGGATCTGTTTCTTGGTGTGTGTGTGTGTGTGTGTGTGTGTGTTGTTGGGGGGAGGGAAAGGATAGTTCACAAAGCAGAGTGTTTTGGGGGTGCAGTGATTTGAACGTTTATGGAAGGGGTGCCCCACTGTCTGGGGGCAATGTGTACCCCACCCCAACTGCTGGGGACCCCAACTGAGTTGGGGAGGGACATGCAATGAAATGGGGGGAGGAGCAGGCTGCATAGCTCACCGGGATGGTCACGTGCAGGACCTGGGTTCAAGCCCAGCTCCCATGGCATTGGAGCAGGCTTCGGGGCTGTGGTGTGTCAGTCAGTCTGTCTGTCTGTCTGTCTGTCTCTGTAGAGTAGAAGAAGCTTCTCACTGTTTCCCCTGGGTTCACTTTGTCATTCCATTCCTTTCAGACACAGAGAAGGAGAAGGCACCACAGGGTGGGCCCTGCTCCGTCACTCATGGAGCTTCCCCCAGCGCTATGCTTGGTGTTCCCATGTGGTGCCTGGGTCTTGGGTATCCTCAAAGTGTACACTCTACTGAGTGAGCTAGCTCTGGGCCCAGTTTCCTTCCTTCCTTCCTCCCTTCCTTCCTTCTGCTCAGCTCTGGCTGCTGTTGGTGCTGGGGATTGAACCTGGGACCTCAGAGCCTCTGGCAGGAGGGTCTTTTTCGCAGAACCATCTTGCTGTCTCCCCAGCCCCTTCTCCCCTACCTCATTCTGTCCCCACCTCTCCCCTGCATTTCACTGTACCCCTGCCCTGGGCTATTTCCCATTCATTCAGGGAGAGACACCACAGCTCTGGAGTCTCCTCTGATGCCCTAGCACCTCCTGTGGTGGTGCTGGGGTCCAAATCTGGGTCAAATGCCTGGCCAGGTGGTCCCTGGTGAGCTGTCTCTGTGAACCCTTTGTGTTTACTGTGGGGAGAAAGAGAGAGACAGAGACCCCAGAGTACCACTCAGCTCTGGCTTATGGAGGGGCTGGGGATTGAACCTGGAACCACGGGGTCTCACGCTGGCAGGTCCTATGCCCCATGGGCTGAGCCCTCCCCTGCCTGGCCGGCCATTTCATTTTTTTTTTAAAGCTATAGTTTCTTTTTTTTTTTAATAGTTTCTTTTTTTTTAATTTTTTTAATTTTTTTTTAAATAGTTTCTTTTTTTTTAATTTTTGAGAGAGATGCAGAGAGAGAGACACACACAGAGAAACACCAGAGCCCTGCTCAGCTCTGGCTTATGGTGGTGCGGGGGATTGAACGTGGGACTTAGGAGCCTCAGGCATGAGAGTCTGTTTGCATAACCATTATGCTGTCACCCCCACCCTTCATTTTTTTTTTTTAAGATTTATTTATTAATATGAGAGAGGGGGAGAGAGAAAGAGGAGGAGTAAAGACTCCCTCTGGCACATATCCAGCTGGGCAGACCTGGGGTGACCCAGTTCTCGGGCCTGTGCCTCAGTTTCCCAGCCCTGGAGCTCTTTGCTGTTGGACCCAGGAGACAGCACCTCCAGGCTCAGTCCCTCGGTGCTGGGAGCACCCCTCCTTATCCGGTGAAGCCCCCCTTCCCCAGTTTACCCCACACCCCACCCCCATACACAGTGAAAACTGCTGCCGTGGGGTGTCAGGGGGTGCTGGAGGGTCCCCCAAGATTCTGGGTGTTGTAGTTCAAGGTGACTCCAAGGGAGGCTTATAGGAAACCCCCTCCAGGAAATCAGAGACTCATGTCTCCCCAAAAAAAACCTCTCAGCCAAGTTGCAAGAGATATGTGTCATGTCCGCCCCCACCCACCCAGGACTCCCTGAACTGGGGTTCAAGAGCTGGTCTGTCCCCCAGTCTGTGCCTTCAAGAGACTGGGGCCTTACTCTGCTTCTACTTCCCCTCAACCCAAGAGGCTCTTGTCCCCTCCCCCTCCATAAAAAACAAACAAACAAACAAACAAAAACCTCAAAGTTGGATGAAGAGATTCAAAGACCAGTCTGGAAACTTCTAGAATCCAGGTTGGGGCGTTGGGGCGGGGCGGGGGAGGGGGCAGAGGGGCAAAACCTGACTCAGGCTGGTCTGCTTGGTGGGGTAGAGTTGGGGTGGGGGGCACTTTTGACTTTTGAGGGGAGTGGGGGAACTTCCAGCATGTGGAAGATTCTAGAATCGCCTTGGGGTGTGGGCTGGCGGGTGGGGGGAGGGTAGGGAAGCCGGAAAGCAGGACGCCTGTTCTCTTAAGAAACGCCAGTACCCGTTGAAAGGGATCTCCCACACACACACACCCCCTGTGTCCTCCCTGTCCCCTGAGAGAGAGGCAGTGACTCACAGGTGATGCCGGGGGAATCGAACCCAGGACCTCAGGCTGAAGAATCCAATGCTTTATCCACAGCGAGTTCATAAAGGTTCAGAGAGAGAGAGAGAGAGAGAGAGAGAGAGAGAGGAGAGAGTGTCCCGGGGCGCGTGTGGTTGTCTGTGGTGTCTTGTCACCTATCTGTTGTTCGCAGCCCAGCGGGAATGGCCAGGGCAAATTCCCGGGGTCCTTTTACCTCAAGCCGCCTCCTGCTGTGGCCAGACCAGTACCCCTTCCTTTGCCTGAGTCCAAATCCACCAGCTCGGCCCCAGACGCCGCTGCCTTCACTCCTTCGTCACCTTGTAAGTGGACCATGACAAAATGACAAATAATAATAATAATAATAATAAAATAAAAATAATAACCCTGAAAACAAAACAAAACAAACCCCACAGCAGATAGTAAACTATCAGACACCAGAAAACATCCCCCCCAAAACCAAGCAAACAAAAACACGCCACCTCCCCTCCCCCTTCCTTTTGCAAAATGCTAACTCAAAATTAAAATAAGAAGGAAGAAAGAAGGAAAGAAAGAAAGACACACACACACAGGAACAACAAGCAGCCCTTCCCCCCCAACCCCCGTGAACCCCAAATCCACGCCATGGAATACTGCATGCCCCCCTCCAACACATACACCCCAAATCTCAGCCCTGGCACCCAGAGATGGACCCTTCCCTCCTCCCTCCTTCCCTCCCTCCCTCCTCCACAGCCCAGGCCCCTCCGGGGTTTTTTTTTTGGGGGGGATGGATGGGAACCCACCCCCATGGGAGCCAGGTGTTGGGGGCTTTTTCCGGATGGGGGGACACGGGAGGCCCAGCCATGATCATCTCCACGCCCGTCCGATGTTGCTATTGTGTCATTCAGTGGTTGATTTGCTGAGTTTTTGTTGTTGTTGTTGTTGTTGTTTTGCCATTGTCCGTGTCCTTCTGTTGCGGTTTTTATTTTTTATTGATTGGTTGATTGATTGACTTTTTTTTTTGGAGGGGTTGGGTGGGAATCGTCCTGTTGTGTGCGCCCCCTTACTCTACCTTCCCCCCCCCAGGAAAATTCTCTGCCCCCTTAGTCCTGCCCTCAGCCTCCTTCCCCAGCCTCCATCCTGGGGTGGAGGGGGGACAATGGGGTGCTGTCTGCCCTCCCCCCACCCCCCAAAAATGCCCCAGCCACTTCCCCCCCTCCCCCAGTTCAGTCTGTGTCTCTTTCCTCCCGCCTGCCTGTCTGCTACCCCCAGAAGGTCCAGGTTCAGGAAGGGGGGGCTGCAGGGCTGTGAGGACCCCCGTCTCTCTCCTCTCTCTGTTTTTGTCTCTATCTCTGTCTGTTTAGTCTCTGTCTCTTTAATTTGTCTCTTTATCTGTCCCTTTAATTTCTGTTATCTTTTTTTTTTTTTTTACTATCTTTATTGGATAGAGACAGCCAGAAATTGAGAGGGAAGGGGGAGATAGAGAGGGAGAGAGACAGAGAGACACCTGCAGCCCTGCTCCACTGTTTGTGACACTTTCTCCCTGCTGGTAGGGATGGGAGTGGGGATGGGGGGTTCTCGAACCCGGGTCCTTGTGCCCTGTAACCCGTGCCCTCAACCAGGTGTGCCACCACCGGCCCCCTTTATTAAAGTCTGATTCTTTAGTCTCTTTCTACCTTTAGTCTCTCGTTTTTATTTCTTGAAACTAATGGAAATTGTTGGTCCGAGGGGAACACAGGTGTTCTGAGTGGAGATTACCCCCACAAGGCAGACCCGACGTGGGGAGGGGGAGCCGGTGTGCCGACGGTGAGGGGGGGAACGGGACTTTTGGGGGGGTGGAGGGGGGGACTGGATTTGAGTGGGTGGGCCCAGCTCTCACCTTGTGCCTGAGTCTGTCTCCTCCATCCTTTCTCTCACCATTTGAGTTCTGTCCCCCCCCCATCCTCACCATCATTGCTCCATCCTCCATGAGGTCATGGGGTCACAAGGTCAAGGTCACAGGGCATGCGGGGTGGGGGCAGCCACCCTGGGGTGTGGGGGAGCCCCTGGGGTGTGTCTGCTGGACAGTAGGTGCGGGAAGGGGTCTGGGGGTGCCCTACCTTTGGGGGAACCCCCCCTCCCGGCCTGTCCCTACCCACCTGTCAAATTCCACCCACACTTCCCCCCCCTCACAGAACAGCCAGGCCTCGCCCCTGCCCATCTGGGGCCCCTGACGGGGGTGGGGTGGGAAGCTGACTCTTGGACCCCTCTTCTCCCAGCCACCTGCCCCGGGGTGGAGGGACCCCAAGATTGTCACCAGAACCCCTTCCCACACACCCCCACACCGCCCTCAACCGGGTCCTGAGGACCTTGGGAACGTCCTCCAGGGGCCCTCTGTCCGTCCTGTCCTGTCCCCTCTGCTGCTGTCAGCCCCAGGGCAGGGGTGGGTGGGGGGTGGGCATCCTGCCTCAGTTTATCCTTTTGTGTCCCTCACCCCACCCCACCCCTGCAGCATTCACAGCGACAGGCACCCCCCCTGCCAACCGGTTTGTCAGCCTCGGACCCAGGGACGGCAACTTTCTGAATCCTCCTCAGTCTCAGGTGAGTGGGTCTCGAACCCCCAGCCCCAGCCCCAGCCCCGGCTCGGCCTCCCCTTCTGCACTTGGGGAAGCTCTTCAGGGGCCTGGGCTTTTGATGAACTAAGGGTATGGGGGGAATCTACCCAAGCCCGTGCCTCCCCACACACACACCCCTGCACTAATCAGCTAATTGGATAATTAGTTGTGGGCAGCACAGCCCAGACCTGGGGGACACCTCCCTCCCCCCAACGTGGAGAGGCAGGAGGAGAAGAGAGGGAGGAAGCAAAAAAATAAATAAAAAGAAAGGAAAGGAAAACGGAGTCCCCCCCCCCCCAGCCTGGTGGCTTGGCCTTGCTTCCTAAAATCTCTGGGAGCCTGAAGCCCCCCCCCCAGCAGGGTACAGTGAGGCCCACTGGGTGGGGTGCCCAAAAGCTCTGGGTTGGAAGGCAGACCAGCCCCCCAATCCCGCTGCCAGCACCCCCTTTCCCTCCAGCTCCCACGAGGAAACAGCCCCCCACTCCTTCCAGCCGACTGGAGGCAGCCATCTGAACTCACACACACACAAGCACACGCACACGCACATGCACACACACGCACACACACGCAAGCACGCAGCCCCCCAAAACAAGTCAAGAGAGACTAGAAGCTTCCTTTTGGGGTTCTTTGACTTTTTTTTTTTTGGTTTTTCCTTCACCAGATCTGGGTGGGGTGAAATGACTTCCTCCCCATCACCACCCCAGTCCATTCCCCCCAGACGCTGCCTCTTGCCCCCCTGCCCTGCCCCCCCCCCCCGCATGCCTCCCTCCCTACATCTTCCTGGACACCCCCCCCACCAGTTGAGAGAAAGTTTTTATGGGTTGATGAAAAGAAGGAAGATGTGGCTCTCTGGCTTGCTCTGGCTCTCTCTGTCTTTTTCCCTTCTTTCCAAAAAAAAAAAAACACAACAACCCAAACTTTGTCCAACTGCAAACTTCAGAGCTCCCTGGTGGCTGGTGAGGGGAGGAGAGAGAAGGACTTGGGGGGGGGGCCTCCCAGGCCCGCCCCCCCCTCCCCTGGTCACGTCTGAGCCAGTCTGGTTTCCCTGGCAACCAGACATGATGTCACAGCCAGATGAACTTGAACTTGGGGGCGTTTGAGAAAAAAAACAGTGAATCGGGGCTGGGAGGAGGGGCTGAAGGAGACAGAGGGTGGGGAAAGGGGGTGCCCAGGCCAGGGAGGGAGGGAGGGGGCAGGGGTTGGGCCCCCCTTGGCTGGCACTGCCCCTGGGGCACCCCTGTCTCCTCCTCCCTCCAACCTCCCTGCCGGCCTACAACTGTCACTTTCTCTTTTACTTTTCCTATCTCTCTCTCTCTCTCTCTCTCTCTCAGACATTGGAGGGGTGGCTTAACCCACTTCCTCCTCCTCTTCCTTGACTTTTCTCCCCCTGTCCTCACTTTTATTACTTGTTTTTTTTTTCTTGGGGGGGGTGAAATTCAAGGCTCAGGAAAGGGGGGCTGGTTAGAGTTGGCAGGCAAGTTTGGGAAAGCCCTTTTTTCTTTCATTCTTTTTTCTCTCTCTCTCTTTTTGGCCTTTCCTATTTCAGTATCCACCACCCCCCCAAAAAAAATACTGGCAGGTGTGTCTTGAGGAGGGAGGGCGGGTGGCAGGACCTCCAGGGGCTCCGCGGGGTCTGGGGTGTGTGAAGGGGGTCCAGTATCCACAGTAACGGGTGAGGTGCCAGATTGGAGGGGGGGGGGGGTCCGCACAGACACAATAGAGCCAGGCAGGGAGAGAATGTTCCAGATTTGGCATCTCCTGGGGCCAGAAGCTCTGCCCTTTTTTTTTTGTTTTGTTTTGTTTCCTTTTTAACTTCGTTTTTCATCAGTTTTTTTGGACCCAACTCAGGAAGCCACAGTGCTTGGCAAGTTCCTGGGGACCCCTTTTGTGAAGACACTGCCCCCACGCCACACCCCACCCAAATCTCCAAAAAATAAAATCTGAGCATTAGATGTTCCGCCCTCTTTTTTTTTTTTTTAACTATGAATCTGAAGGTTGTCTGTCTGTCTCGCCTTTGGTCTGGGAACCCCCAGATATCACCAGCTGCCAGCTCCCCATATCCACTGGGGCCTGGCTGACTGTGGGAGTGTGTCAAACCCCCACACACACTTTGTGCCAGGCCCCTTAAGACCACTGTGCTTGATTCATCCTCCAATGGGTTGCACTTGGCACCTGTGGTCCCTGTAGGCTTTTCTTGGGGGGGGAGGGCACATATTCATTCATTTCTCTTTTTCTTTTTTTTTAATTTTAATTTTTATTTATTCCCTTTTGTTGCCCTTGTTGTTTTATTGTTGTAGTTATTGATGTCATTGTTGTTGGACAGGACAGAGAGAAATGGAGAGAGGAGGGGAAGACAGAGAGGAGGAGAGAAAGACAGACACCTGCAGACCTGCTTCACCGCCTGGGAAGCGACTCCCCTGCAGGTGGGGAGCCGGGGGCTCGAACCAGGATCCTTACCCCGGTCCTTGTGCTTTGCGCCAAGTGCGCTTAACCCGCTGCGCTACTGCCCCGACTCCCTCATTTCTCTCTTTTTAATACTTTGTGTTGTTTTGTCTAAGTACCTCGTGCTGACTGATTGCATCACTGAAGTGCCATTGTCTTGTTGATTATTATTATTATTATTTATTTATTAATATTTTGGGAGGGGATAGGAGAGACAATTTTTTTTAATTTTGTTAATCTTTATTTTTAATAGAAACAGAGAGAAATTGTGAGGGAAGGGGGACAGAGAGCGGGAGAGAGACAGAGAGACACCTGCAGACCTGCTTCACCACTTGTGAAGCTTTCCCCTTGCAGGTGGGGACCAGGGACTTGAACCCAGATCCTTGCGCACTGTAATGTGTGCGCTTAACCAGGTGCGCCACCACCTGCCCCCCCCCCCCAGAGAGAGAAACTGAGAGGGGAGACAGACAGAGAGAGATACCTGCAGCCGTGCCGCACCTCTCCTGAAGCCCCTCCTCCCCGCACATGGAGACTGGGGGCCTTGAACCCGGGTCCCTGGGCATGCTGGCGTGTGCACTGTGCCAGGTGTGCTGCCATCTGCCCCTCCACCCCCTCCCCCTTCGCTTATTTTCTCCTTGTTACTGGGACTGTAAGTGCTCTGAGCTTTCTTCAGAGAGAGAGAAAACAGGAGATAACTCCCCTGGTAGAGCGCACACTTTTGGCCATGCCGAGGACCTGGGTTCGAGCCCCCAGCCACCGCATGGGAGACCCGTGAACACAGTTAAGCTTCCAGAGAGAGCGGTGGAATGGGTCTGCGGGGAGGGGGGTGTCTCTCCTCTGTCTGCTGCCCCCTCCCCATGGTAGCAAGTAAGAGAAGAAGCTTCCCCAGTGCTGTTACAGTGCCAAGCGGTGCCAGGGGTGGGACCCTGGGTCACGGAGAACGTGGGATGGGCTTCCCTACTAAGGAAAGAATGAGCCCTGAGGAGGAAGGAGGAGGGTGCTCCCTTGAACCTCTCCCCCAGTGAACCAGACTTCTTTTTTTTTAAATTATTTTAAATATTTTATTTATTTATTTATTCATGAGAAATGACAGGAGAGAGAGAAAGAACCAGACATCACTCTGGTCCATGTGCTGCCGGGGATTGAACTCAGGACCTCATGCTTGAGAGTCCAATGCCTTATCCACTGCGCCACCTCTCGGACCAATTTCTTTCTTTCTTTATTTTCCCTTTGGTTGCCCTCGTTGGTTTTTATCATTGTTGTAGTTATTATTGTTGTTGTTATTGATGTCATCGTTGTTGTCGGTTAGGACAGAGAGAAATGGAGAGAGGAGGGGAAGACAGAGAGGGGGAGAGAAAGACAGACACCTGCAGACCTGCTTCACCGCCTGGGAAGCGACTCCCCTGCAGGTGGGGAGCCGGGGGCTCGAACCGGGATCCTTAGGCCGGTCCTTGTGCTTTGCACCACCTGCACTTAACCCGCTGTGCTACCGCCGACTCCTTCTGTTTATTTTATTTTTATTATCTTTATTTACTGATTGGATAGAGACAGCAATCAAGAGGGAGGGGGTGATAGAGAGGGTAAGAGACAGAGAGACACCTGCAGCCCAGCTTCACCATTTGCAAAGCTTTCCCCCTGCAGGTGGGGAGTAGGGGCTCGAACCCAGGTCCTTGCGCATTATAACATGTGCGTTCAACCAGGTGCGCCACCACCTGGCCCCCCATTTATTTTTTATTTAAAAAAAATGAAAGAAAAGATAAAAGGGAAATTGAGTTAGAGCCCTGCTGAGAGCTCTGGCTGCTGGTGGTGCTGGGGATTGAACCTGGGGCCTCAGAGCGTCAGGCAGGAGAGTCTGTTGGCAGAACCACTGTGCTACCTCCCCAGCCCCATTTAAAAAAATTTTTTTTTTTAAGATTAATTAGAGAGAGACAGACCTGGGAGCATCCCTCTGACACAAGGTGGGGCGCCCCTCTGCTTCCCCCCATCTTCAAGTGTCTCCAATAGTCACAGGCCACAAAAGAGGGGGGATTCCCTTCGGCCCTGGGGGCGCAGGCGCCAGAAGCTTTGAGCTGGTCCAAGGCACCGTCTGTGGGGGAGCGGCGCCCTCTGCTGTCCACGGGGGGAAGCGCCGCCTTAGGGAGGCCGGTCTACCACCCCCACCGCTCCTGGCCTCCATCCTTGGAGCCAACCCCCCCCAAAAAAAAACACACACACAGACCCCCATCTTCCAGCCCCAGGGACCTTGGCTCCGGTGTGCAGATGCAGATGAGAATTTCTACTTTTCAACCAAAGAGACAGAAAGGGAAGAAAAGAAAAGAAAAAAAAAGCCACAGGCTGGGAGGGCCCCTCCAAAAGCTTTCACTACCCACCCACCCCCCCCAGTGATAAAAGGTGCAGGCCAGTACCCCCAAACACATCACACACACCTCTCCAGGACCCTCCAAGCAATTGGAATTAGGGCCAAATCTCCCCGTCTGAGCCAGAAGGAATTATAACTTCTGGCCAGCACTAGAATTATGGCATGGGGATGGGGGGAGGCGCTGGGGTCCTCTGACTGTCCCCCCCCCAAGCCCTAGGCATCCCCCCCAACTCCCTAGTCAATTCTCAGTGTCACCTGTCTTGTCCACCTGCAGTCCTGGTTCCTCTGATGCGACCGAGAATGACAGGAAAAAAAGAAAATTTTAAAAGAAAAAAAAAAAAAAGAAAGAAGAACAAGAATAAAATGTTCCTTATGAAGAAGAAGAAGAACAAGAAGAAAGAAGAAGGGGAGGAGGAGGAGGAGAAAAAAAAAAGTTTGTGTGTGTGATATGGAAACAATCTCTCCCCCCACCCCACCCAGTCTCACCCCACGGAGAAAGAAAGAAAAAAGAAAAAAAGGAAAAAAAAAAGAGACATCTTCTGCCGGACCCTTCTCTCCTCCAGCCTGCAGGAGGGGGGGGACCCCTCTTTCTGGCGCCACCCCCAAGGGGTCCTCCCCTCTCCAGAAGCACCAGCAGAAATGGATCAAACAGGACAGCAGGTGTCCCGGGGACCTGCCCTGGGTTGGGGGGTGAGGGAGGGAACCCCACGCCCCATGAAGCAACCAGCATCACCATCTTTCTCTGAAGGGGCTTGGCCTCCCCCCCTCTCCTCTTTCCTGGGGCACCTCTGTCCTGGAGCCCTTTGGAGGACCAGCTGGTAAAATAATTGGGTGTCACAGGAGGAAGGGCTCCCCATCTCTGGACGCTTCCCGTTTCCTGCCTTAGGCTCCCGGCTTCCCCAAACACACACACACATACACATACCCCCCCCACGTCATTCCTGGGGAGACACGGTGCCCCCACACACACACCTCTTGGTGACAAGCCCCCCTCCCACCACCAGCACCCTGGGGCTGACAAGGGGAGCTGACCCCCAGATTGAGTAGTGGAAGTGGGGGTGGGCTGTTCCCTGCCACCTGACCCCTGCGGAGGCCTAGAGGTACTGGGGGGGTGGCCATTCTGGGGACCTCCCCAGACTGCCTGTGTGCAACCCGTGGGAGGGGGTGGGAAACGGGAGCCCCCATCCGTCTCCCCACCAGGATGCGCCTTCAAAGTGGGGAGAAGGGAGAGGGGTCCCCCACCCAGCATGCAGGAACTGTGCCCCCCCCACACTCCCCACCCCAGGTGACCTCTGAGCTATGTTGGCATATCACTCTTAAGGTTTCTTTTTTTTTTTTTTTTTGTTATTGTTGTTTTGTCTTTTTTTTTTTTTTCTTTGCAAATGTTGGAGCTCTCTCTCTCTCTCTCTCTCTCTCTCTCCCCCACCCCCAGCCCCAGCCCTCTGCTGTCTCCCTTCATTATTTCGGGGTGCGAGCAGGGGTGGGGGGACCTTTTGCAGTGGGGAAATCTTTCCTTCTCTCGGGAACAACTTAGGGTTCACACAGCACCCCCATAGTGCTGTCCCCCCTCTCCCGCTGCCCCCCCAAACCCCGAGGGCATGTGGGGGGAGGGCTGTCCCAGAGGGTCTCCCCCAACACCTGTCCCCACTGGTTTGGTCTCTTCTGTGCCTTATTCCGCTCTTGGCCCCCTCCTAGTGCCTCTCTCTCTCAGTCTCTCTCTAAAACTACAATGCACAGGTCAGGATCCTCAGATAAAAGAAAAAAGTCCAATGAATCCAACATACCACAAACGGGGTGGGGCTTGGACATTATTTATTTGGACTTGGGGAGGCTGCCCCCCGTGGGCTGGGTGAGGGAGGGAGGCGGGTGGGGGTCTCCAATGAGGGGTGACTGCTGCCCCCCAGAGTTTGGTGTGTGTGTGTGTGTGTGTGTGTGTGTGTGTGTGGCCTTGGTTAGAATTGGAGCAAAGGAACCCCTTCCTGGGGGGTGTCACCCCAGGGTGGGGGTGGGGGCTTCCCCTGGAAGGGGCAGGTGGATTGGGGAGTCTGGGCATGGGGTGGGGGGGCCGGGGGGGCTGGGCCAGAGAGCCAGGCCGATGTGCAATGCTTTTTTTTTTCCAGTTTGGTAGGCTAAACAGGGTCAGGGGCCCACTGGGGACCCTTCCCCCCCAGTCTGGCCTGCATGCCCCCCCCAAGGACAATCTAGGAGGTGGGGGAACATGTAGGAGCCAGGCAAGGGGTCTGGGGGGTAGGCCAGCCAGAGGGTGCCCTCCCCAGGGTGAGGGCACAAGCTGCAGGCCAGCTGGGCCCCAGGGAGGGTGCGCCCCCCAGCCCAGCCCACCCCCGACGGGGCGGGCAGGGGACAGAGAGAGACAACTAGGAAGACATGGTGAGAGATAGCAGGAAAAGGGGGAAAAGAAGGAAAAAAAAAAAAACCCACAGAAAAAGAAGGGGAGAGAATAAGATTTTTTTTTTCCTCCCCGTCGAACCAAGTGCAATGCATCAAAATTTGCCTTTGTATGTTAAGAGATTGTTAAGAAAAAAAAATTCTATTTTTGTTAAATGTCCTCATGGCTCTGGGGACACTAAAAATACGAGCCAGCCCTGGTGTTAGGGCTAATGAAAGTTGTTTTTTTTTTTTCTTTTCTTTCTTCTTCTTTTTTTTTTTTTTAATTTTTTTTTGGGGGGGTCTTTTTTTCCTTCTTCTTCTTCTTCTTTTTTTTTTTAAAGTCGTTTTCCGGCATTGGGGAGGACGGTCTGGGGGATTTGTTTTTGTCGTTTGTTCTCGGTTTTTTGGTGGCAGGGCTGAAAGAAACAGTCACTTATTATTATCCTTTTTAAAAAAAAAAAAAAAGAGGTTATTCTTCTTGAAACATCTTGACACCAGACAGAAATGGTAACTTAAGAGAGCAGGTTTTTGTTTTGTTTTGTTTTTTAAGTTCGAGAGGATTTTTTTTTTTTTTATCCAACATAAATGACCTGGTGCTTCTTACGTTTGAAAAAAAAAAAAAATACCCACCCGCTATTATGCATATAAGTTTCTAAGTCGATCAAATACCCAGCACTTGCTATGAAAACACTCAACTTTATTTTTTTTTAAGGACGGGAACTCCTGCATGGTTCTGGTCCTGGTCTCCAGGTCTCCCCCTCTTTGGGGGGGCTCCAGGGCCCCTCACTTTAGGGGGTGGTGGTGTCCAGGGACCTCCCCACCTTGAGGGGTGGTGGTGTCCAGGGCCTCTCACTTTGTGGGGCGGGAAGGGGGGTGACATCCAGGGTCCCCCCCACCCACCACTTCCTCTGGGCTCTTGGGGTGGGCCTGTAGCAGAAGGGGGTCCCCAGTCCCTCCCTAGCTCCCCCCTCCCAAGTTAAAGCCACCGAACAAAAGCCCCTCCCCTGCCCACCCTTGGAGCACCCCCACCACCACCCCCTCTTTGAGCCAGAAGCCAACTTGACCCCCCACCTCATTTCACCAGCATACTCCAGAGGGCACTCAGCAAGTGGGTAGCTCCCTAAGTGTCTCCCCCTCCCCAGGGCCCCCCAACACACACACAGAACCCCTCTCCGCACTTCTCCTGGTGCCCTCCCCCAAATAAAGACCACCCCCACCACCTCCACTACACACACCCTATGCCCCCACTACGGGAGGGGCAGGCTCTACCCTCCAGACTGGCCCGGTCACCTGATGGCGGGGTCCATTGGCCCGGCCCCCTACCTACCCCCACTCACACCCCCTGAACCCCCAAAATCCCATGCCCCCCCCCGCAAGTCAGTTGCCTTACTCCCCCCTCCTGCCCCCGCGCTGGCCGGCAGACCTAGTGCCTTGTTCTCACCCTTGTGGCTGGCGCGCTGGGTCCCTCCCAGGGACCGGGGTGGCTTGAGATGACCTCCCCTTCCTCCTGCCCCCCCCCCGCCCCGAACCCCCTGAATCGGACGCAGCACCCCTCCACACTTACATCACACACACACACACACACACACACACACACACACACACACACACACTGGCATGCAAGAAAGATGATTTTTAAGGAGGAAAAAAAAAAGGAGCAATAAGGTCTAGGATTTTTTTTTTTGTTTCTGGTCCCAAACCCCCCCCAAAAAAAAGAGAGACCCCCACAGGGGCACCCCAACCTTGCCTCTGCCCTTTCTCCTTTCCCCACTCCCACCCCTGGGGCGCCCTGTTATTATTTTTTTCCCCATGTCCTGTCCCTTCCCTCCTCACCCATACACACCTCTCCCTCTGCCAGTCAGCCTGGGCCAATGTCCCCCCCATCCTTCCCCCCCCAAAAAAAAGCTCCCCCCCTCCCCGGGACCCCCGCCCCAACCAGCACCAGCAGAGTGGCCCCAAGGCCGCCCGCCCCTTCGAACAAGTTTCTTAAGCTGAGAAACGCAGTACATATCTGGATATTTCTATATATAGTCTAATGGGTTTTGGTGTGCTCTCCCCCCATCTGCCTAGCGACCCCCCCCCCCAAACTCTACACCTCCACTTCCAGCCTGGTCTGCCCTCCCCCTCCCCTCTTATCTATCTCTCCACTTCCCAGTCTGCACTGAGAAGCATTCAGAATCAAGGGTAGTTTGCTGTGCAGTTTCTCTGTCTGGGTCCTCGGAGTCCTGGAAGAAGTAGGCAGTGAGTCTGTCCTTCCTTCCTCCCCCCCCCAAATCCCCTCAAACCCCTCCCTCCACCATCTTTGCCTGACTTCTATCTCTCTCTCTCTCTTTCTCTCTCTCTCTCTTTCTCTCTCTCTCCGGCTTCTCCATTGAATGGCTAATGTGTATGTGAAAACAAAAAAAAAAATTAAAAAACAGAACAAAAAAATAAAAATAAAGCAAAAAAAAAATTAAAAAAAAAAAAAGTGAGTGTGGTCTGGAACCTGTCCGTGGGCGTCATCCCCACCCCCAGTTAGAAGGATTTGGGGAAGGGGGGTCCCCACTGTCCATTATTCTGTGTCTTTCTCCTTTATTTGGGGGGATGGGAGCTCTTTGAGCACCCCAGATGGGGGGGCGGTGGGGGGCACGGGCCGTTCAGTTCTGGTACTTAGGGGGTGTCCCCTCGAGGGAGGGAGGGGGGATCCCCAGTGTCCATCTGTTTCTTGGATACCCTCAGCCGGTGAGGGGGGGATCATGGCTGCTCAGCTCTGTAGTTTAGGGACTTCCTCTCTGAGAGAGACGAGGGGCGCCATGAGGAGGGGGCTGGGGGTGCTATGGGACACTATGCCAGTGTTCGTTATCTGTCTCTCCTGTTGGGGGTGCTCCTCAGACAGCAGTGGGGGGGTGAAGGAAGTGGGGGGCCACAGGGTTTGGGGAGCCACTGGCATATCCATCCTGGACACCCATTGTCAGAGGGCTGGGGTTCTGGGGGTGCCTTTTGCTGGACGGCTGAGGTTTTGGGGGTGCCCGTTGTCAGAGGGCAGGGGGACACTCATTGTCAGAGGGCTGGGGTTCTGGGGGTGCCTTTTGCTGGATGGCTGAGGTTTTGGGGTGCCCCTTGCCAGAGGGCTGGGTTATAGGGGTGCCCTTTGCTGGATGGCTGAGGTTCTGGGGGTGCCCTTTGCTGGACGGCTGAGGTTCTGGGGGTGCCCTTTGCTGGATGGCTGAGGTTTTGGGAGTGCCCATTGTCAGAGGGCAAGGGGACATTCATTGTCAGAGGGCTGGGGTCCTGGGGGTGTCCTTTGCTGGATGGCTGAGGTTTTGGGGGTGCCCTTTGCCAGAGGGCTGGGTTCTGGGGGGTGCCCTTTGCTGGACGGCTGAGGTTTTGGGAGTGCCCGTTGTCAGAGGGCTGGGTTCTGGGGGTGCCCTTTGCTGGACGGCTGAGGTTCTGGGGGTGCCCTTTGCTGGACAGCTGAGGTTTTGGGGGTGCCCGTTGTCAGAGGGCTGGGTCCTGGGGGTGTCCTTTGCTGGACGGCTGAGGTTTTGGGGGTGCCCTTCGTCAGAGGGCTGGGTTCTGGGGGTGCCCCTTGCTGGGCAGCTGAGGTTCTGGGGGTGCCCTTTGTCAGAGGGCTGGGGTCCTGAGGGTGGCCTTTG
The DNA here is from genome assembly GCF_950295315.1 of Erinaceus europaeus. Classification (NCBI taxonomy): domain Eukaryota; kingdom Metazoa; phylum Chordata; class Mammalia; order Eulipotyphla; family Erinaceidae; genus Erinaceus; species Erinaceus europaeus. Next base: position 12,875,271 of record NC_080184.1, on the reverse strand, counting down.
CTAGAAAGCTGAGGATTGGGGGTGCCCGTTGTCAGAGAGCAGGGGGACACTCATTGTCAGAGGGCTGGGCTTCTGGGGGGCCCCTTTGTCCAAAGGCTGCCGGGCTGGGGTCCTGGCGTCCTCTCCCGGTGGGCGGCGGCGGGGTCACCGCACCCCGGGGCTCAGGGCCCCCGGCTCGGCCTTGAGGGCGCCGTCGGGGGGCGCGGCCTGGGCCTGGTCCCGCAGCAGCCCCAGCAGGAAGGCGATGTACCGCAGCGCCAGCCGCAGCACCTCGTTCTTGCTCAGCTTGCGGTCGGGCGGGTGAGTGGGCAGCAGCTTCCGCAGCTCGGCGAAGGCCCCGTTCACGTTCTGCTGGCGCCAGCGCTCCCGGCTGTTGGTGAACACCCGACGGGCCACCTTCTGGGGCTGGTGATGGCCTGCAGGGGAGGAGGAGGCAGGGGAGAGAGGCAGAGGTGGCGGGGTGCGGGGAGGGAGGGGACTCCACTCTGCACACAGACGCCCAGACACCTGGGAAGAAACAACACAGCACTGGAGCTTCCCCTGGTGGCCTAAGGTCTCCCATGTGGAGCTGGGGCTCCAACCTGCTCTCCAGGCCCCCTACTCTTCCACGTCTTTATTTATTCGTGTGTGTGTGTGTGTGTGTGTGTGTGTGTGTATGTGTGTTTAGAATTTATTTCTTAGGGGCCAAGCGGTAGCGCAGCAGGTTAAGCGCAGGTGGCGAGAAGCACGAGGACCTTTAAGGATCCCGGTTCGAGCCCCCGGCTCCCCACCTGCAGGGGAGTCGCTTCCCAGGCGGTGAAGCAGGTCTGCAGGTGTCTGTCTTTCTCTCCCCCTCTCTGTCTTCCCCTCCTCTCTCCATTTCTCTCTGTCCTACCCAACAACAATAATAACAATAATAATAACGATAAACAACAAGGGTAACAAAAGGAAAAAAAAATAGCCTCCAGTGGCAGTGGATTCGTAGTGCCGGCACTGAGCCCCAGCAATAACCATGGAAGCAAAATAATAATAATAGAATTTCTTTCTTTTTCTTTTTTTTTTTTTTTTACCAGAGCTCAGCTCTGGCTTATGGCAGGTGTGGGGATTGAACCTGGGACTTAGAGCCTCAGGCATAAAAGTCTCTTTGCATAACCATTATGCTATACCCTCACCCTAATTTATTTCTTTTTAATTACTATTATTATTTTTTATCTTTACTCACTTACTTTATTATTGGATAGTGACAGACAGAAATTGAGAGGGGTGGCGAGATAGGAATAAAGACAGACACCTGCAGCCCTGGTTCACCACTCGAGAAGCTCCCCACCCCCAGGCCCCGCAGGTGGGGGCCAGGGGCTTGAACCCCAGTCCTTGCGCGTACCCAGGTGCGCCACCGCCCGGCCCCTATTTTCAATTCTTTCTTAACCTGCTGAGCTCTGGCTGAAGGTGGTGCTGAGACTGAACCTGGGACTTTGGAGCCTCAGGCAGGAGAGGCTCTATGCAGAACCACGATGCTATCTATCCCATTTCCTTAAATGCTTTTTTTTTCATTTTTATTTAATTAAATGAATTGGCAGGGGAGACAGCATCGTCGTGGTTCTGCAAAGAGACTCTCATCCTTGAAGCTCCAAGATCCCAGGTTCAATCCCCAGCACCACCATCAGCCAGAGCTCAGCAGGGCTTTGGTAAGATGTTTTAATTTAATTGATTAATTAGTTTATTTACATTTTTATTTCTTACTAGACCCCTCCCTGCTCACTTCTGGTTTCTGGTGGTGCTGGGGATTGAACCTGGGTCCTCTGGTGCTTCAGGCAGGAAACAGTTTGTTTGATTTTTTTTTTTTTAATTTATTTATTCCCTTTTGTTGCCCTTGTTGTTTTATTGTTGTAGTTATTGTTGTTGTTCGTTGTTGGATAGGACAGAGAGACATGGAGAGAGGAGGGGAAGACAGAGAGGGGGAGAGAAAGACAGACACCCGCAGACCTGCTTCACCGCCTGGGAAGCGACTCCCCTGCAGGTGGGGAGCCGGGGGCTCGAACCGGGAGCCTTAACCCGCTGCGCTACAGCCCGACCCGCTATTTAACATTTATTATGAGAGAGAGAGAGAAGAAACCTGAGAGGTAGCATGAACTCCCAAAATGGGCCAGGAGGGGGCGCAGTGGATAAAGCTTTGGACTCTCAAGTAGTGAGGTCCTGGGTTCCATCCCTGGCACTGAGATGACAGAGTGAGGCTATGCCCCCTCTCTCTCTGCTTCTATATAATAATAATAATAATGATTATGATGACGACGATGATAATAATTGAATATTTAAAAAGAAACCACGAGCGGAGGGAGTCGGAGGGTAGCGCAGCGGGTTAAGCGCAGGTGGCGCAAAGTGCAAGGACCGGCGTGAGGATCCCGGTTCGAGCCCCCGGCTCCCCACCTGCAGGGGAGTCGCTTCACAGGCGGGGAAGCAGGTCTGCAGGTGTCTGTCTTTCTCTCCCCCCTCTGTCTTCCCCTCCTCTCTCCATTTCCTTCGGTCTTCTCCAAGAACAAAGACAGTGGGAGTCGGGGGGTGGCGCAGCGGGTTAAGCGCAGGTGGCGCAAAGCACAAGGACCGGCATAAGGATCCCGGTTCGAGCCCCCGGCTCCCCACCTGCAGGGGAGTCGCTTCCCAGGCGGTGAAGCAGGTCTGCAGGTGTCTGTCTTTCTCTCCCCCTCTCTGTCTTCCCCTCCTCTCTCCATTTCTCTCTGTCCTATCTAACAACGACGACATCAATAACAACAACAATGATAACTACAGCAACAATAAAACACAACAAAAGGGAAAAAAACAAAACAAACAAACAAAGAGAGCAGGAGAAACAGACCGACCCAGCTCCCCCATCCATGGAGCTCCACTGTGGGACCAGAGACTCGAACCCGGGGCCCTGCGTGGGGTGAAGTGTGTATCCTGCCGGATGAACTGTCTCCTCGCTGCCCCCCCCCCCAGCCTGCTGGCTTTGCAGGGCTGCACACGCCCGCCCTGCACCCCTGCACTACCCGCCGCCGCCGCCGCCGCCCTCAACACAAGTGGGGGACCCCCAGGCGCCCCCAGAGCCCCGCTCACCCTCGGTCAGCTCCGGCTCCCCCAGGCTGGGCCTCCGTTTCAGCCGGCCGCCGCTGGGGAACAGGTTGAAGGCACCCACCGGCCCGATGCAGAGACTGGAGGGGGAGGCTGGGATCACAACCAGAACCCCGAAACCTAGTGTCTCCCCGTTAAGCCCTGGTGCCGCCCCGGCCCTGATCAATCAGCCCCAGTCACCCTCCAGGCCCCCCCTCAAACCCCAGCCACCACCCAGCCCCTAGTCCACCCAGAAGCCCGGCCCCCCAACCCCTAGTCAACCCCAGCCCCCGTCGCCCCCAGAACACCCTAAACCTTGGACACCCCTAGCCCCCAGTTATCCCTGAGCCCCTGACCCCCTAAACCTAAGTCACCCACCAGCCCCCACCCCCAGTCACCCCCCTAGGCCCCCCAAGTCTTGCCCCCTAAGCCTTTGCCCCTCCAAGCAAGCCTTGCAGCCCTAGCCACCCCCTAGTCACCCCCGAGCCCCGGCCCCCCAGACCTGTCACCTCCAGCCCCCCTGCCCCCCCTCCCAGCACCCCCCAGGTCCTGGCAGCTCCCACTCACCTGTTGAGGAAGGTGTGAGGGGGGCCATGCAGGGCCAGGGGGGGCAGAGGCAGCAGGGGCCCCCTCAGGAGGCTCAGCGCAGTCACCGGGGGACGGCTGTGGGCCAGGCTGATCACGGGCACCCCGGGGGGCAGCCTGGGGGCCGAGGCACCTCCTCTTCTGGGGTGGCCCCCTTCATCCATCCAGGAGTGCCCCGGCGGTGACGGCGAGGGGGGCTGGGGGGATGCGGGGCTGCGGGGGTCCCCGGCATTGTCCGTCATGGGGCCCGGCTCTCCCGGGGCCTGGGGGGGACACATGGGCCCTGAAGGAGGGCTCGCCTGTGGGGGAGGGGATGGGGGTCAGCCCGGGGCGCCCAGAGACGCCAGACATGGAGGTGGGGGTCCTGGAGAGGGGTGCTGGAGGGGGGAGTAGCAGCCTCTCTGAGCCCCTTCTCGCCCCACCCACCCACCCAGTGCTGACCTAGGGGATCCCCCTAGCCCCCGTGCCACCCCCACACCTAACCCTTATGACTCAACCCTCCCTCTGGTCCTGCCGGCCTTGGGGTGCTGGATGCTCGGTGATCTTGTGGCCTTCGGAAGTGCTGGCAGTCGGGGAATGTGGTGCTGGTGGAAGGTTCCGGTAGGTGACCCCAGGCCACCCCGGGCCGTTTCACTAAGGGGACCGGATCACCTAGCACTAGCACCCTGCCCTCCCCAGCCCTTGGTACCTGCTGGTTGTCCTAAGCTCTCGCATGAGACCCCCCCGGGAAGACCCCACCCCCAGAAAGAATGAATGAGTGAGTGAGTGAATGAATGAATGAAGCAGGGATCTTACCCGCGAGCTGGTTCCTGAGGTCACTGAGTCCGACCCGACCCTCACGGGCCCCGGGGTCCCAGGCCAGGACGTGGGCCCCAGCTTCAGATGGGGTCCCCCTGCCGCACTGGGGCCTGGGGCACCCCTGGCCGTTGGGCCGGCCTGTCCTGGGTCCGAGGAGGGTTGTGGGGGCCCCCGGGACCTGCCCCCCCACTTCCTCCTGCCCGGAGGATACAGGATGGAGGCCAGGCCGTCTGGCCGGCGTGATAAGGAGCCGGGCTGACCCCGGAGGAAATGGGGTGTGGGGTGGGCAGGGGAAGCCCACCCCTGGGAGGAGGGGTCCCCAGTTCTCAGCCTACCAGGCACACGCCACGCGGGCAAGGGCCCTAGGAGAAAGCTAGGCAGGCGGCAGGGAGGGAGAGGCCTTTCCGGCCTAGCCGGGCCTCGTGACCCGGGGCTTTGGGGGGGTGGGCCCCCCTGCTCAGGGCTCAGTTCCTTTTTCTGCATCTTTTCGCCAGGCCAGGCGCCACCCAAAGGGGGTGGTCAGGTGTCGCCCACCCTGTGTGTGTGTGGGGGGTGATAGGACCTTCCAGTAGCCCCACACCCCCAGCCCTGGCCTGTACCCCATTTTCTGGGTTTCCGCAGTCAGTAGAAACAGCCGTTGAATCCCAAGATGTCCATTTTTTTAAAAATATTTTATTTTCTCTTTTGTTGTCCTTGTTGTTTTTCGTTGTTGTTGTAGTTATTATTGTTATTGATGTTGTCGTTGTTGGATAGGACAGAGAGAGATGGAGAGAGGAGGGGAAGACAGAGAGGGGGAGAGAAAGACAGACACCTGCAGACCTGCTTCACCGCCTGGGAAGCGACTCCCCTGCAGGTGGGGAGCCGGGGGCTCGAACCGGGATCCTTATGCCGGTCCTTGTGCTTTGCGCCACCTGCGCTTAACCCGCTGCGCTACAGCCCGACTCCCCAAGATATCCATTCTTTTTTATTTATTTAAATTTGATTCTCAGTGATTTGACTTGATTCTTTTTTTTTTTTCTTTTTTCCCCAGGGCCCTGCTGAGCTCTGGCTGATGGTGATGCTGGGGCAGAAACCTGGGTGGGTCCTCAGAAATGGCGGGAGAGTTTTTTGCAGAATCGTGACGCTGTCTCCTCAACCCTGAACGTTTGAAAAATTCGTATTTTTATTTTAATGATACACCACACACACACACACAGAGACCAGAGCCCTGCTCAGCTCTGGCTGACGGTGGTGCTGGGGATGGAACCCGGGACCTCGGAGCCTCAGGCGGGAGAGTCCGTTTGCAGAACCATCCTGCTGTCTACACCGCTTCACCTCCTTCCCCACCCCCCCAGCACCCCACATCAGCCCTCACACCCCCATCATCCCCTTAACACCCCCAGCTGGGTGACAGGGTGCAGGAGGCGGCCTGGGCTCCCTCGGCCGGGTCGCAGGGCCGGATGCACCTGGTCCACCCACAGCGGATGCACGGGGCGCCGGTTCCGGTTGGCCGGGCTTCCGCCAGCACCGCGGGGTCCCCCCGGGGGGAGCTGGGGTCCGCTTGGGCGCTCCCCGCCGAGTGGGCGCGCGGCTGCCACCGTGTGGCCGCCCGGGGGAACTGCAGGCGCCGGGGCAGAACCCGCCATAGGGCCCCACAGCTGGGTGGACACCCCCCCCAGGACAGCAGCAGCCCAGACACAGAAGGGGAAGGAACAGACAGACAGACAGACAGACTGACAGGCAGCCCCCCACAAATGATGGGGGGCAGGAGGTGGCACATGGTTTTATTGGTTCAGTCTCCACCGGGTCCCGCGGGGGACGCTGGTCGTGGGGGGCTCTGCTTGGGGGTCCCCTCGGGGTCCTGGGGGGCGGCGGCGGTGCTGGTGGGTGTCGGGGGGCCGTGGGAGTAGCAGCAATGCTCCCCGAGTTCGCAGGTGCCCTGGTGGGGAGGCAGGGGGGTTATAGGGGGTCTTGCCCAGCCGTGGGGGGGTCTCCCTGCTGCCCTGAGTCTGGGGGTGCAGGGGTCTTGCCCAGCCGTGGGGGGGTCTCCCTACTGCCCTGAATCTGGGGGTGCAGGGGTCTTGCCCAGCCGTGGGGGGGTCTCCCTACTGCCCTGAATCTGGGGGTGCAGGGGTCTTGCCCAGCCGTGGGGGGGTCTCCCTACTGCCCTGAGTCTGGGGGTGCAGGGGTCTTGCCCAGCCGTGGGGGGGGTCTCCCTGCTGCCCTGAATCTGGGGGTGCAGGGGTCTTGCCCAGCCGTGGGGTGGGTCTCCCTGCTGCCCTGAGTCTGGGGGTGCAGGGGTCTTGCCCAGCCGTGGGGTGGGTCTCCCTGCTGCCCTGAGTCTGGGGGCTATAGGGGGTCTTGCCCAGCCGTGGGGGGGTCTCCCTACTGCCCTGAGTCTGGGGTGCAGGGGTCTTGCCCAGCCGTGGGAGGTCTCCCTACTGCCCTAAGTCTGGGGGTGCAGGGGTCTTGCCCAGCCATGGGGGGGTCTCCCTACTAACCTGAGTCTGGGGGTGCAGGGGTCTTGCCCAGCTGTGGGGGGGGGTCTCCCTGCTGCCCTGAGTCTGGGGGTTATAGGCGGTCTTGCCCAGCCGTGGGGGGGTCTCCCTGCTGCCCTGAGTCTGGGGGTGCAGGGGTCTTGCCCAGCCGTGGAGGGGTCTCCCTGCTGCCCTGAGTCTGGGGGTTATAGGGGGTCTTGCACAGCCGTGGGGGGGGTCTCCCTGCTGCCCTGAGTCTGGAAGCCTGGGGAGGGGTTGTGGCTCCGCCCGGGGGGGGCCCTCTGTCCAGTTTTGGGGTGCAGGGGGGCTGCAGCTCAGCACACACCTCCTTGAACCGCTTGCAGGGGAATACTTTCAGCCGGTCGGCCCGGTGGGCGGCGTCCTCACCCGGGTCCTTTCTCTTGTTCTGTCTGAGTCTGCGTCTCTCTTCTGGGGGGGTCGGCACCCCCTGGGCCCTGGGGGGAGGGCCACACCCTGCTGGCCTTTGCCGTGGTTTTCTCTCCGACTCTCCGCTCTCCCAACCCCATCTGGGGGACCCAACTAGCCCGCCCGCCCGTTCCCCCCATCATCCCAGCCGACCTGGGGTGGCCCTGTCCCCCCACTCCCTCCACACCCACCTGGGGCCCACCCCACTCACCCCGGCCTGGCGCGGGGCCGGGGACCCCAGTTGGCCTCTGGGTTTGCTTGGAAGCGTTTGAGGCCCCGCTGGCGAGAGCTGGGGTTGGCGTCTTCCCTGATGGTGAAGTCGGCCTGCAGCCTGGGGGGGAGGGAGCAGCGGGTGAAGGGGGCTGGGGCCACAGCGGGGGGGGGGGGGGGTCCCCTGCTTCCTCTATTCTGTGCCAGAGAGGTACTGCTGCACCCTCTCCCTCTCTCTCTATATATATATAATTAACGAATAAGCAAATAATCAATTAATAAATTGGTATTGGAGCCAGGTGGTGGCGCGCTGGGTTGAGCGCACACATCACGGTGCGCAAGGACCCAGGTTCGAGACCCCGGTCCCCACCTGCAGAGAGACAGCTTCGTGAGTGGTGAAGCAGGGCTGCAGGTGTCTCTCTGGCTCTCCCCCCTCCTCCTCCTCTTCCTGTCTCTATCCACTAAATAGAGATAATAAAATAATTAAAAGAAAAAATAAGCAGACGGTACAAGGCTGGGTACCAGGGCCCTGGGGGTGGTGACCCTAACACGAACCCCCCCCCCAGTGGTGATGGACAGGGAGCCTTCTGGTGGCCACTGGGAGCATAGCCTCCAGGTCCCAGGCCCAGGCTTCGGTGGGAAGTGATTATGCTCCTGGGGTCCCCCACACACACACACCCCAAAACCCCGGGGGTACCCGGCCGCCCCCACACCTGGGCTCCACGCTGAGGATGCGGAAGGCAGGGCTGGTCTCAGACAGCCGTTCCCGTTTCACGGGACACTCCTTCTCCTGGGGGTGGTGAAGGGGACACAGGCATGAGGTCAGGGGGTGCTGGAGGTGTGCACCCCAACCCCCCCCGTTTCTTCCCTCCCCGCCAGCCTCACCCAGCAGCGCATGATGTCCCAGAGGACAGAGGCCGGGGCGTCCGTCTTCACGGCATTTTTGCAGGCGTGGGATAAAGATACCCGGAAGCCGGCATGCAGGATGGCGGAGCTGGGGGTGGGGGCACGGAACACGGGACAGTGAGGGCCAGCCGCCTGCAAACCCCCCCCACCAAACCCCAGTGACCCACTGGCCCGGAGCGGGCGCAGTGAATCAGGTGCAGGATTCTCTGGCGTGAGGTCCTGGGTTCCAGTCCTGTCACCCCATGTGTCAGATGGAGGCTCTGCTCCGCTCTCCCTCTTCCACATGCAGAAATGCTTTTTGCTTTCTCTCATTTTTAAAATTTATTAGCAGGGGAGTTGGGCGGTGGCGCAGCGGGTTAAGCGCAGGTGGCGCCAAGCGCAAGGACCGGCAGAAGGATCCCATCCGGGTTCGAGCCCCCAGCTCCCCACCTGCAGGGGCGTCGCTTCACAGGCGGTGACGCAGGTCTGCAGGTGTCTGTCTTTCTCTCCCCCTCTCTGTCTTCTCCGGCTCTCTCCATTTCTCTCTGTCCTATCCAACAATGACAACTACAATAATAGCTACAACAACAATGGAAACAAGGGCAACAAAAAGGAAATAAATAAATAAATACACAAATCTAAAAAAAAAAAAGGACAACAAAAGGAAATAAGTATTTTTTAAAAAGGCATCATTGAATAGAAACAGAGAGAAGTTGAGAGAAGGGGGAAGATAGAGAGGGAGAGAGACAGAGAGACACCTGCAGCCCTGCTCCACCACTCGGGAAGCTTCCCCCCTTCAGATGGGGACTGGGGGTCTTGAACCTGGATCCTTGTGCGCACTGTAACATGTGCGCTCAACCAGGAGCACCACCACCTGGCTCCTTATTTTTTTATTATTTATTCCCTTTTGTTGCCCTTGTTTTATTGTTGTAGCTGTTGTTGGATAGGACAGAGAGAAATGGAGAGGAGGGGAAGACAGAGAGGGAGAGAGAAAGATAGACACCCGCAGACCTGCTTCACCGCCTGATTCCCTTTATTATTACTTTTGAACCAGAACTCAGCTTTTGAACTCTGCTCTGGCTGATGGTGGTGCAGGGGACTGAACCTGGGGCTTTGGGGCCTCAGGCAGGAGAGTCTGTTTGCATGACCGTGATGTGGTCTATGCCAGCACCATGCCCCTGCCTCTGGCCCACGTGCTGGGCCTCATGTAATCAACTTTTGCTTTGTTGACTCTGTTTTCTTCTTTGCCACCAGGCGGTTATCACCAGGGATCCAGCGCTGGTGCAAAGAGACCACAGCCCTCACCCTCAGCGGCCATTTCTTCCCCTTCAGAGAAGTCGAGAGCAGAGAGGGGGAGACAGAAAGGGAGAGACAGAGAGACACCTGCAGCCCTGCTTCACCACTCACAAAGCTTTCCCCCTGCAGGTGGAGACCAGGGACTCAAACCCAGGTCCTTGTGTAGGGTGACGAGTGTGACAACTCCCTGCCCATTATTTATTTTTTATTTTTTAAATATTTGTTTTATTTATTTATTCCCTTTTGTTGCCCTTGTTGTTTTATTGTTGTAGTTATTATTGTTGTTGTCCTTGTTGGATAGGACAGAGAGAAATGGAGAGAGGAGGGGAAGACAGAGAAGGGGAGAGAAAGACAGACACCTGCAGACCTGCTTCACCGCCTGTGAAGTGACTCCCCTGCAGGTGGGGAGCCGGGGGCTCGAACCGGGATCCTTACGCCGGTCCTTGTGCTTTGCGCCACCTGCGCTTCTGCCCATTATTTTTATAATATAAAAATATTATTTTTTGCAGAGCTGAGAACTTTGCATGTGGTTCCCCGGCCACTCATTCATTCATTCACAAGAGGATAAGAGAGGTGGTCCAGGAGGTGGCGCAGTGGATAAAGCGTTGGACTCTCAAGCATGAGGTCCTGAGTTCAATCCCTGGCAGCACATGGACCAGAGTGACGTCTGGTTCTTTCTCTCTCTCTCTCTCTCCTATCTTTCTCGTGAATTAATAAAATCTTTAAAAAATAACAAGCTTCAGAGTGCAACATTTTACCCACCGAGTCCCTCCTCGCCTGCCTGTCTCATCCCCATTTTCAGTCCATACCTTTCCTCTCTCTCTCTCTCTCTCTTTTTTTGGCCACCAGGATTATCGCTGGGGCTCGGTGCCTGCCTTAATCCACTGCTCCTGGAGGCCATTTTTTCCCATTTTGTTGCCCTTGTTGTTGTTATTGATGTCGTCGTTGTTGGATAGGACAGAGAGACATGGAGAGAGGAGGGGAAGAGAAAGACAGACACCTGCAGACCTGCTTCACCGCCTGGGAAGCGACTCCTCTGCAGGTGGGGAGCTGAGGGCTGGAAACTGGATCCTTACGCTGGTCCCTGCGCTTTGCGCCACCTGCGCTCAGCCCACTGCGCCACCGCCCGACTCCCCTTCTTTCTCTTCTCCTTTCTGTCTTTCTTTTCGTCAGAGAGGCAGAAGGAAAAACACCCCAGCCTCAAAGTCTCCCCGGAGAGGCCAGGCTCAAACCCTGGTCCCCGCACACTTCCCCCCCACACCAAGTTGACTTCCGGTTCTTTCCAGCAAGTAGCAGTCTGTGTCTGTGTCTGTGTGTGTGGTGGGGGGAAGAGTTGGGGGAGGGCTGGGCCGTGTCCAGTCTAGGGGTGCTCACCGCAGCTGCAGCAGGCTGGGGGTGTTACAGTGGATGGTGGAACTCAGCTGGTCCAGGGTGTGGTACAGGGGGACGTCAGGGAGCTCCTGCAGGGGGTGGGGGGTGGGGAGCACGGGATGAGGCTGAGGATCTGGGATGTGGGATCTCTCCCCGGTGCTGCGGGGCTCCGCACCTCGGTGACGACGCTCAGGACGCCTCGGATGCGCTCGGAGGTGCGGAAGCGGCTGGGGGCGGCGGTCACAGAGTCCAGGATGCGGCCCACGAAGTCCAGGTCGTGCAGGGGCTCTGCCCACAGGGGTCCCCCCAGCTGCGGGCGCCAAGAATGGGGGTGCGTGGTTCCGGAGGGTGCTGGTTGTGGGGGTGCACCCCGGGGCCCTCGTCCCCTCAAGGCCTCACCTGGTGCCTCTGGCCGCAGTGCTCACACTCCGGGTGTATGGGGGGCCCGCAGGCCGCCGAGTACTTGACCCTGGCACAGAGAGGCGGGTTGTTGTTAATATTATTATTATTATTTGGGGGGGGGCAGCCACCTGCCCCCAATACCGTAGGCTCACGTACCCCAAGCCTCCAATTCCCACTCACCTGCCCCCTGTGGCCGCCGCCCTGCCCAGCCGCTGCAGGTGGAAGGCCCCACAGCCCACACACTGGAACAACAGCGCCTGCTTGCTGGGGGGGGGAGGGGGCGCACACATGGGGTCAGCACCCCACTTCTGACGGGGGCTCTGTCCCCTGCAGGACCCCAGGGCACACCCTGCCCCCCCAGAGTGGAACTGTGACCAACTCCCCAGAAACACTGTGACCCCAACTCCCCAGAGACACTGTGCCCCCCCCAACTCCCCAGAGGCTGTGACACCAACTCCCCAGAGACACTATGACCCCCAACTCCCCAGAGACACTGTGACCCCAACTCCCCAGAGACTGTGACCCCAACTCCCCAGAGACTGTGACCCCCAACTCCCCAGACTGTGACCCCAACTCCCCAGAGACACTGTGACCCCCCAACTCCCCAGAGACTGTGACCCCAACTCCCCAAAGACACTGTGACCCCCAACTCCCCAGAGACTGTGACCCCCAACTCCCCAGACTGTGACCCCAACTCCCCAGACTGTGACCCCCCAACTCCCGAGAGACTGTGACCCCCAACTCCCCAGAGACTGTGACCCCAACTCCCCAGAGACTGTGACCCCAACTCCCCAGAGACTGTGACCCCAACTCCCCAGAGACACTGTGACCCCAACTCCCCAGAGACACTGTGACCCCAACTCCCCAGAGACTGTGACCCCAACTCCTCAGAGACACTGTGACCCCAACTCCTCAGAGACACTGTGACCCCAACTCCTCAGAGACACTGTGACCCCAACTCCCCAGAGACCGTGACCCTAAGCCCCGACTTGGGGGGGGTGAAGCAGCGCCCCCACCTGGCGGAGGCCTTAACGCGGGCCTGGCCAGTGTAGACGCGGACGAAGACCCGCACATAGAAGTCGGCGCTCACGCTGAGCAGGGGCACCACGTAGCGCTGGTAGCAGTTGGCCCGCAGGTCCAGGCTGTGCAGTACAATGCGCAGGGCCTGGGGGGTGGGCTGGGGGGGTCAGCGGGGTCCCCCAAACCGCCACCTAGACCTCCCCCCCTCCACCGCCTCAGTCCGCCGCCCGGCCAGCTTCAGACCCTGACACCACATGGGAGGCGCTATGGCACCAGGAGAAGCTCTCTCAACGTCTCTCGTCTATCTGACCGAGTAGATGATGGATGCCAAGCTTCTCCAAATCCCAGTCTAGGGGGCTGCGGAGGACCCCCCACCCCAGTTCCCTCACCATCTCGTGGCAGGCCCGGCTTTTGATGGCCATGGCCCCGTACTTGCTGTAACACGTCTCCCCGCTGTTACCCGCCAGCACGGCCATGTCAGTACAGGTGACACACAGCAGCCCTGGGGGCGGTGGGGAGGGGATGGGGTGTGATTGACTCCCCCCCACTTCTCCCCGATGCGCCCCACCCCCCACTCTCCAGGCCTCACCTCCTTCACTCACAGCTTGTACCGCCGCATCCAGGAAGGCCGCTGGGCTGCCATAGGGGTCCAGATCGATCACATCAAAGCGCTCGGCCGCAGGCAGATGCCGATACATCAACATCCTGGGGGGTGGGGGTGGGGTGAGCCGACCCCCCCAGCCTCTAGTTGGTCCCCAACTCTGACCCCGGGCCTCCGTTTAGCCCTCTGGACTCCCCAGGACCGGCCTCACCGCAGCCCCCCCCAGTCTGTCTGAGACGCCCCCCCCTTCCCTGGAGCACTGCTTCCAGCACTGGACTCTCTGGTTCCATCCCCAGCAAGGCAGGTGCCAGAGGGAGCCTCTGCATCTCTCTCCAATCAATCAGTCAATCAATCAATCAATCAATCATTTTTTAAAGTTTTTCTTTGTCCCAGAGCCCTGCTCAGCTCTGGCTGCTGGTGGTGCTGGTGCTGGGGCTCGAACCTGGGACCTCAGAGTTTCAGGCAGGAGAATCATTTTGCAGAACCACTGTGCTGTCTCCCCAGCCCAATCAATCATCAATCATCAACCTTTTTTTTTTTTTTTTTAAGATTTTACTTATTTATTAATGAGAAAGGAGGAGAGAGAAAGAACCAGACATCACTCTGGTCCATGTGATGCCGGGGATTGAACTCAGGACCTCATGCTTGAGAGTCCAAAGCTTTATCACTGCGCCACCTCCCAGACCACAATCATCAATTTTTAAAAAGGAAAAAAAAAAAAAGGGGGGGGGGGAGTTGGGCAGTAGCGCAGCGGGTTAAACGCAAGTGGCGCAAAGTGCAAGGACTGGCAGGAGGATCCAGGTTCGAGCCCCCGGAACCCCACCTGTAGGGGAGTCGCTTCCCAGGCGGTGAAGCAGGTCTGCAGGTGTCTGTCTTTCTCTCCCTCTCTCCATTTCTCTCTGTCCTAGCCAACAACAATAGCTATGACAACAACAATAACTACAAAATAAAAAAACAAGGGCAACAAAAGGGAATAAATAAAAAAATAAAATAATATTAAAAAAAAATAAGGTCAGATGGTCTCTTTTAATTATATTTATTTCGTGGGTAGACAGCCAAAAACTGGGAGGGGAGGGGAAAGGGAGATAGAGAAGGAGAGAGACAGAGAGACACCTGCAGCCCTGCTTTACCACTCCTGCAGGTGGGGATGGGGGGTGGGGGACGGGGCTCAAACCCTGGTCCTGGAGTATCGCATGTAACATGTGCGCTCAACTAGGTGCGCCACCAACCGGCCCTGGTCTCTGGTCTTTCTCCCCTTCCTTCTCAATTTGTCTCTATTCAATAAAGATAATTTAAAAACAGTAGACCCAGGTGTCCAACTACAGATGAGTGGCTGAGCAAGTTGTGGTCTATATATACAATGGAATACTACTCAGCTGTAAAAAAAAATGGTGATTTCACCGTTTTCAGCAGATCTTGGATGGACCTTGAAAAATTCATGTTAAGTAAAATTAAGTCAGAAACAGAAGGATGAGTAAGGGATGATCTCACTCTTGGGCAGAAGTTGAAAAACAAGACCAGAAGAGAAAATACAAGTAGAACCTGAACTGGAATTGGCGTATTGCACCCAAGTAAAAGACTCTGGGGTGGGTAGGTGGGGAGAATACAGGTCCAAGAAAGATGACAGAGGACCTAGTGGGGGTTATATTGTTATATGGAAAACTGGGAAATGTTATGCATGTACAAACTATTGTATTTCCTGTTGAATGTAAAAACATTAATTCCCCAATAAAGAAATTTAAAAAAAAAACACAATAGAGAGAGAGAGAGAGAGAGGAAAAAGGGGTGAGGGTAGATAGCATAATGGTTTTGCAAAGAGACTCTCAGGCCTGAGGCTCCAGAGTCCCAGGATTGAAATCCCCAGCACCGCCATAAACCAGAGCTGAGCTCGGCGGCGCAGGTTAAAAACAAGAGGGAAGGGTGAAGAAAGCTCTAGGCATCTTTTTCTTTTCTTCCCCTACATACTAACTAGGTCAAGGACCTTCCAGTCTGCACAGGATGGTGTTATCTCCCTCTCCCTGGGGGAAATCACAAACCCACCCTTCCCCACACAGCAGGCAGGTTTTTGTCATTGAAAACTCCAACTCCCCTGTGGCTGGGGGCGGGGAGAGGCAGGTGAAGAGGGTCCCGAGGGGTGGGTGACACACCTTGGCCACTTTACCAAGGGCACAAGAGGCAGAGGGTCACAGACGAGAAACCTGTGAAACTTAATTATAGGGTGATGTGGGAGGAAAAAAGATACTTGTTACAAATCACTTGTTACAAATCACTGCCACTGGGGAAACATATTTGCAACACAGTGAGAAAGTTTACACGTTACAAATCAAGGAAACTTATAAAGCAAGTTAAGGAGGGCAGGGCAGGGCGGTAGGTAGGTATGTAGGTAGGTAGGTAGGTAGCACACATGTTAAGTGCAAGTACCAGAGTTCTGGTCTCCACCTGCAGAGAAGCGGTGAAGCAGGTCGGCCAGTGTCTCGCTCCCTCTCTGTCTCCTCATCCCCTTTCTATTTCTCTCTGTCTCTATCCAATAATAAATGAATGAAAAAAATTTTTTTAAAAAGCGATCAGTTAGAAAATATATAAACCAAGTTAATAAAAACCCACTTAAAAAAGTTGTGTGTGGGGGGGGGGCCAGGAGGTGGCGCAGTGGATAAAACACTGGACTCTCAAGCACGAGGTTCTGAGTTCAATCCCCAGCAGCACATGGAACTGAGTGACGTCTGTTTTTTTTTTTTTTCTCTCCTATCTTTCTCTTTAATAAATAAAATCTTTTTCTTTTCTGTCTTTCTCTCCCCTTCTCTGTCTTCCCCTCCTCTCTCCATTTCTCTCTGTCCTATCCAACAACGACATCAACAACAATAATAACTACAACAATAAAACAAGGGCAACAAAAGGAATAAATATTTAATAGAAAAATAGAATAAAATAAGATGTTCTCTTGGCTTTTGTGTTTCATTTTTTAAATAAATATTTTAAATATTTGTTTACTGCCTCTTGTTGCCCTTGCTTTATTATTGTAGTCATTATTGTTGTTGTTATTGATGTCATTGTTGGACAGGACAGAGAGAAATGGAGAGAGGAGGGGAAGACAGAGAAGGGGAGAGAAAGACAGACACCTGCAGACCTGCTTCACCGCCTGGGAAGCGACTCCCCTGCAGGTGGGGAGCCGGGGGCTCGAACCGGGATCCTTACGCTGGTCCTTGCGATTTGTGCCACCTGCGCTTAACCTGCTGTGCTACCTTCTGACTCCCTTCTTTTTATTTAAAAAAATAAAATCTGAGGATCAGAACCCATGGCCTAAGTAATGTGCCTCGCCCCCCCTTCCTATCCCCCACATCTGTTTCCCTTCCTTAATCCCCTGAAAAATGTACTGGGCAAGCTTGGTGTGAAAACCAGGACAACAAAATGGCAAAAAAAAAAACCAGAAAAAAACAACTTCTTAGCAGGTGGGACAAGAGAAAAGAAAAACAACAATGACAAAGAAAAAAAAAAAAAAAAAACAAGAGGTGATCTGCAGCCTTTTCTGCCTTAGAACTTGTGAACTCCACAGGGTGCTGGGGGGACTGTCTGTTCCCTGGCCCGAGGAAGTTTGCCCGGTAGGGAGGAAATGGACCCTGCTCAAAGCAGCTACTTTGCAGTCTTGGGATCATTACCAGGGCTTCAGCATTGCAGGGTGACTGTTTCAGAGAGACAGAGAACGAGAGAGAGAGAGAGAGAGAGAGAGAGAGAGAGAGAGACACTGTATGAAAGAGCTCTGAGCCCAGAAGCTTCTGTCCAGGGTGGCCGGACCTGGGTACTACACTTGGTAATGCAAAGCTCTGTCCAAAGGGAACTATTTCTCCATTTGCACTCACATAAACACCTCAGGGCCTCACTAAAAAAAAAAAAAAAAAAAAAACATGGCGAGGAGTCTGGGGGTAGCTGGGTTAAGTGCACGTGAAGCCAAAAGCAAGGACGGGGCAAGGATGAAGGTTCTCAAGCCACCCGGGCAGGGGAGTCGCTTCCCAGGCGGTAAAGCAGGTCTGCAGGTGTCTGTCTTTCTCTCTCCCTCTCTGTCTTCCCCTCCTCTCTCCATTTCTCTCTGTCCTGTTCAACAACGACGACATTAATAGCTACAGCAACAAGGGCAACATAAGGGAAAATAAATAAATACAAAAAATAAAAGGTTTCATTTAAAAAATATATATATATTTTTAAATTAAAGAAAAGAAATGGCGATGGAAATCCAAATTCTTTTTAAAAAAAAAATTTTTTTGAAATGTGACCTCCAGGAGGGGGCGCAGTGGTGAAAGCGTCCAATTCTCAAGCGTGAGGAAGGTTCTGCTTTACACAAGTCTTGTAAAAATAAGTAAATAAATAAATAAACAAAGAGAATAAAGAGACAGCACTCAGGTTTTGTAAACACTCTCCTGCCTGGGGCTCTAAGAATACCGAAGTCAAGGGCTGGGAAACAGCATAATGGTTATGTTAAATACTCAGCGCCTAAGGCTCTGAGGTCCAAGGTTCAGTCCCCAGCACCTGTCATTAGCCAGAGCTGGGCTGGGGTCTGGTTGTTAGTATTACTACTACTAATAATAATCCATTCTACCACTAATAGTATCTTTTTATCTTAATTAATTTATTTCTTGGATAGAGACAGCCAGAAATCAAGAGGGAATGGGGAGACGGGGAGAGAGGCTCGCCATTGATACTATTTTATGGCCCAACCAAAGCTCTGGTGGGAGCTTTGGCAAAAGCTGTGTTTGTTTTTTTAAACCAAAGCACTGCTCAGCTCTGATTTATGGTGGTGAAGGGGATTGAACCTGAGACTTTTTGGATTCTCTGGCTCAAGAGTCTCTTGGCATAGGCATTATGCTATCTACCCCGGCCCCAGCAGAAGCTGTTCTAATGGTATCACAGCAGATAAAGTGTCAGACTCTAAAGCATGAAGTCCCCAGCAACGCATGTACCAGCGGGAGGCTGTTTCTCTCTCTCTCTCTAATAAAGAAACTGGGGCCAGGTGGTGGCAAACAGGCAGAGCACACATGTTGAAACACCAAGCTGCTGTCCCCAACTACAGGGGGGACGTTTCTTGTGGTGAAGCAGGGCTGCAAGTGTCTCTCTCTTTTTTTCTAAATTTTTTAAAATATTTATTTTATTTATTTATTCCCTTTTGTTGCCCTTGTTTTATTGTTATAGTTATTATTGTTGTTGTCGTTGTTGGATAGGACAGAGAGAAATGGAGAGAGGAGGGGAAGACAGAGGAGGAGAGAAAGACAGACACCTGCAGAACTGCTTCACCGCCTGGGAAGGGACTCCCCTGCAGGTGGGGAGCCGGGGGCTCGAACCAGGATCCTTATGCCGGTCCTTGTGCTTTGCGCCACCTGCGCTTAACCCGCTGTGCTACAGCCCGACTCCAGTGTCTCTCTCTTTTTAAAATGATCTTTATTCATTTGACAGAGACAGCTAGAAATTGAGAAGTGGGGGAGATAGAGAGAGACACCTGTAGCCCTGCTTCACCCCTTGTGACGCTTCCCCCCTGCAGGTGGGGGCCGGGGGCTTGAACCTGCGTCCTTGTGCGCTGTGTGTGCTTCAGCACGGTACAACTGCTGGTCCCTTGATTTCTGTCTCGACCCTAGTAAATAAGTAAGTTAATTAAATATCCCGAGTTTACAGATGAGGAGACAAAGAGTGCAGACAGAGATCGTATGTCCCAGTCCCCAGATCACTGAGTTTGGCTGGACACAGGCAGGCAGGACGGATGGACGGATGGACACATACCGGGCATCTGCCTGGCTAGGCTGTACCAGGTGTGCCACCTGGTTGAGCTGGATGTTCCGGCGGATGAGCTGCACGGCCCGGGCAGAGGCATCATTGGCGACCACAGAGCGGAGCCCCGGCACCTCGAGAGCAAAGCGGATGGACCGGAGCCCCGAGGCGGCCAACCCTTCCAAAACCCGGAGGCCTTCCTGATGGAGGAAACGGGGAGGTCAGCGCCTACCTCAAAGGTGCTGGTGGTGTTGGTGGGGATTGTTTTTCACATTGAGACCTCTTAGGGTCTTCTGCTGGGTCCCTCCCACCTCACCCCCAACACACCCCCCACTTCCTCTCTCCAGCACCTGGCAGACCTCGCCCGCGGAGGCGGTGGGAGGCTGATCGCCTGCTGCCTCTTGGACTTCCTTCCGGTCCTCTTCTTGCTCCGACAAGTCCACCACCAACTTCTGCACGTCCTTCTCCCCGGGGACTTTGACTGCAGCCCAAGTTAGAGGACCCCCCCCCCCACCAAAGCACCCCCTTGACAAACTGCAAACACCCCACTCCCACCTACCCCCCCCTCCCCAATTCCAAGGCCCTGGGGAATAAATAGGTCTGAGGTGTTGATGTCTGGTCCTGCTGTTAGGGTTGCAACCTTTCAGGAATGACTTGGGGGGTGGGGTGGGAAGAGGCGTGGCCGGAGGGAGCCCGGGGTGACCCCCCGCCCCCCACCCTCGCCCCCCATCCCCACCCCCAACTCACTCCGGATGCCTTTGGCCGCGAGCTGGGAGCGAGCGAACTCCGTGATCACCGCACACCTGCAGGAGGGAGCCGGTGGGGCGGCTGGCAACCCCTCCTCCTCCTCCCCCTCCCCTCCCCCTCTTCCTCCTCCTCCCAGCCCCGCGGCCCTTCGGGCGAGGCGACCCGGGCCCCTCCTCACGTCAGGTCCCGGTTGAACTCCTGCACCGGGTTGTAGAAGACTTCATTGGCGCTGGGGAAGGCGATCTGGGCGGCCCCCTCGGTGACCATGGTCTCCTGGACCACAGGTGAGTGCTCTTCCCCAGGGGCCCTGGGGCCGTTCTCCGCGGCGCCGGGGGGCGGCGGCCCCTCCATCAGCCCGGCTTTCCCGAGTCTGCGGGCGGAGCGGAGGGTCAGGCTGAGCCGCAGAACGGTCCTCGCGCCATACATGCAGAGGCCGGGGGGCGCCCGCCGACCCTGTTTCGGGGGGAGACGGACAGGGAGAAGCTCAGGGTCCGAGCTGCCATCCCCAATCGGGTGCCCAGCGGCGGACCCTCCCCGGTCTCCGGAAAATCGAGCCCCCACGGCGCCGGAAGCCCTAGCGGAGGATCCCCCCGGGGTCCGGGTGATCCCCTCGGAGCCGTCCGGGTGCCCCCTCACCACCTCTGGCGGTGCCGAGAACCGAATTCGCCTCGGTGCACGTTTCCCGGATTAGGAGCTGGGCGCCGCCATGTTGGCACGGTGGGAGGCCCGGTCACGTGACGGGGCTCAGCCAATCGGCGGCGCGGCCGACGGTGTGCGGCCGGGCTCAAACATAGCTGGCGGAAAGCGCGAAGCCGGTCGGGGGAAGAGGCCCGAATCCCTGTAGTTTCTCTGAGCAACTGAAAAGGGAGGAGGGGGCGGCCGGCTGGACGTTGGTCCCATTTCACGGGTGGGAAGAAGTGAGGTTCCGGACAGAGGCAATAAGCAGAGACACCCATAGCCTGTTGGGGTGGGGGTGGGGGCTGTGAACACATTATTTCCAGGGTCTCCTCCAATTCCTTAAGTTCAAAACCCAACTCAAGTACATTTTTAAAAATATTTATTTAGTTATTCCCTTTTGTTGCCCTTGTTTGATTGTTATTGTTGTTGTTATTGATGTCATTGTTGGATAGGACAGAGAGAAATGGAGAGAGGAGGGGAAGACAGAGAGGGGGAGAGAAAGACAGACACCTGCAGACCTGCTTCACCGCCTGGGAAGCGACTCCCCTGCAGGTGGGGAGCCGGGGGCGCGAACCGGGATCCTTAACGCCGGTCCTTGCGCTTTGCGCCACCTGCGCTTAACCCGCTGAGCTACCGCCCGACTCCCCTCAAGAAAATTTTTTAAAATATTTATTTATTCCCTTTTGTTGCCCTACTTTTTTTTTTTTTGGCGGGATTCATGGCTTACAGTCAATAATAAAATACAGTAAGAAAAAAAAAAACAAAGCACAGGAGTTTGTACAAGTATAAACATTTCTCAGTTTTCCACATAACAATTCAGCTCCCAGTAGGTCCTCTGCTATCATGTTCCCGGACCTAAGTACATACATTCTCAACTAGAGTAGCTTAAACTTTTGGACCTCGCTCCCCTCCCCTCCTTAAACCCCTTAACAATCTGAGTACATTCAAGCAAAAGGCATCGCATATAAATGTCAGATTTGCTTTTTCTTGTTGCCAGATTGGTGGTTGCAGGATGTGGAAAGAGAGAGAGAGAACCATCCCCTCCCTCCGCCAGTTGCAATGAGTTTGAGGATCCAACATTTCATCCACTGTGCTAATAAACTCCTGGGGCCGAGTGGCTGTTTGGTTTGACTTTTATTTTGAACCAAAACACCACTCAGCTCTAGCTAGCGGTAGTAGCTGGGAACTGAACCTGGGACTTGAAGTGTTGAGCTCCTGTGCCCTGCCCAGGCGTGTTATCAGGAACAGCCTCCTGGGAATTCCGCCCAGTGAATAAAAATAAGGCATCCATTGGACTCTCAGACATGAGGTCCTGAATTCCACCCCTGGAATCCCATGAGCCAGAGGGCTGTTCTGCCTTTATTCTCTTGTTAATTAGCAAGTAAATAAAAGGCCTGGGGTGTAGCCCCCCCTGGTAAACACAAGACCAGGAAGCATGCAACCCCCCTCTTAAATCCCTGATCTCCATATACCACAGCTAGTCTCTGGCCATGCTTTATTTATTTATTTACTTACTTTTAAATATTATTTCTTTATTACTGGGTAGAGACAGAGAAACTGAGAGGGCTAAGGGAGACAGATAATAGAGGCAGACTAGCTGCAGTCCTGCTTCACCGCTCCTGAAGCTTTCCGCCTGCAGGTGGGGACCAGTGGCTTAGACCCGGGTCCTTGTGCATTGTAATGTGCACCACTGCCTGGCCCCGTTATTATTATTTTAAATCTGTGATTTAACAGTGGGATGGATACAAGATTGTAAGAGTTCCACCCCACCCCCCCAACGTTGTCTCTCCACTCTCCCACCTTCCAAAAATGGCTCTATTTTTATTTTATTTAATCAATTGATTTACTTTATTATTGTTATTTATTATTTTATTCTTCCATTGCCAGCTTTGTTTATGGTAGTGGTGAGGATTGAACCTGAGACCTCAGCCCCTCAGGCTTGGAAGGAGTGTTTTTTTTCTCATTACTTTAATGCTGGCAACCGACGCCAAACTCTGCATTATTGTTCATGTTGAACTAAAGCATCTTTCCGGCACATGCAGTGCCTGCCGGGGGTTGAACATGGGGCCTTACGCTCACAGGTCTGTCTGTGTTCTGACGGTTCTTGAGAGACTGCGGGGCAGAGCTGGCATAGTGATCTGCAAAACGTTCGTGCCTGAGGCTCCACCATAAGCCAGAGCACGTTTCAAAGTCCTAGGTTCAGTCTCCTGCACCACTATAAGTAAATCCAAGCTGAGCAGGGCTCTAGTAAAAAAAAATAATAAATCAATGAATGAATGAATACATGACTAAAGTAATTCATCAGTTAAAAAAAAAGTTCTCTTATAGAAACACTATGTTATCTGCCCCGCTCACATTTTGTATTTAAAAAGTGAATAAGCAACCCAAAGACACAGGTTCCGTCTCCTGCCCTACCATAAACCAGAGCTGAGCAGTACTGTGGTAACAGACAAAGGAACACACACACACAAACACACACAGACACATACCCCTAGAAATGAAATAAATTTAATGAATCAGGTTCTGTCTGTACCCAGAGTGGATGATGGGTCCCAGGGTCCAAAAACTCATTGGCACCATAGTTACAGTTTCTTTTGTTTCAGAAAAAACAAACAAACAAACAAGCAAACAAAAACCTCTCTTGTTCTGGGCTAGGAGGACAGCATAAATGGTTCTGCAAAAGACGGTCTTCTTTTTTTTTTAATATTTATTTTTTTTGTTGCCTTTGTTGTTTTATTGTTGTAGTTATTACTGTTGTCATCGTTGTTGAATAAGACAGAGACAAATAGAGAGAGGAGGGGAAGACAGAGAGGGGAGAGAAAGATAGACACCTGCAGACCTGCTTCACCGCCTGGGAAGCCACTCCCCTGCAGGTGGGGAGCTGGGGGGCCTGAACCTGGATCCTTCAGCTGGCCCTTGCACTTTGCACCACCTGTGCTTAACCCGCTACGCTATTGCCTGTAGGTTTCTTTCTGTCTCCCCCCTCAGTTTCTCTCGTCTCTAGCCAACAAATAATAGTAAATAATTCAAACAAACAGAATAAGACTCTCCTGCCTGCCGCTCTGAGGTTCCAGGTTCAACCCCCAGCACCACCAGAAGCCAGAGCTGAGCAGGGCTCTGGTCTTTCCCTGTATCTCAGTGATAAAGTAATAATAACGGTCTGGGAGGTGGTGCAGTGGATAAAACATTGGCTTCTCTTCTCAACTGTGAGGTCCCGAGTTCAGAGCAAAGCTGGGATGGAGAGACAGTATAGCATAATGGTTCTACAAAAGACTTTTCATGCCTGAGGGTTGGGTGGTTGGTACCTGATGCATTTAGGACAATGTCCAAGGACCTGTGATGGAGCCCCCAATCCCCACCTGCAGGGGGAAAGTTTTTCGAATGGTGAAGCAGGCAGGGCTGCAGGTGTCTCTCTCTCTCTCACCGCCTTCTATTTCTGGCTGTCTCTATTTATCCAATAAATAAATTAATAAATAAAGCCAGAAATTGAGAGGGGAGGGCGAGATAGGCACCTGCAGTTATTTCTCACCGTGCATAAAGCTTTTCCCCTGCAGGTGAGGATCAGAGGGCTTGAACCCGGGTCCTTGCGCATTGTAACGTGCGCTCAACCAGGCATACCACCACCCAGCCCCCAGAAGAGTCTTTGCAGAACCACTCTGGGGTCTTCCCTGTATTATTATTATTACTTTTTAATTTTAATTATTTTTTAATTTTTTAATTATTATTAATTTTATTGTTATCTCTGGCTACTGGTGGTGCTGGGGATTGAACCTGTGGCCTCAGAGCCTCAGGCTTGAAAGGCTATACAAAACTAGGACACTATCTCTCTCTGTTTATTTTGGTGGGCGATCAAACCCAGGGCCTCATGCAAGCCAAGTAGATGTGCTCTCTCCCCCTCTCTCTCTTTTAATATTTTATTTATCTATTTATTAATGAGATGGAACCAGGTATCATTCTAGTCCTTGTGCTGCCGGGGATTGAACAAGTGGTGAAGCAGGGCTGTGGGTGTCTGTCTCCCCCCCTTTTTTTTTTAATATTTATTTATCCCCTTTTTTTGCATTGTTTTATTGTTGTAGTTATTATTTGTGTCGTCCTTGTTGGATAGGACACAGAGAAATGGAGAGAGGAGGGGAAGACAGAGAGGGGGAGAGAAAGACACCTACAGACCTGCTTCACCTCTGCGGGTGGGGATCCGGGGGCTCGAACCGGGGTCATTGCGCCACCTGCACTTAACCCGCTGTGCTACCGCCCGACTCCCTGTCTCCTTTTTTTTTTTGTTACATTTATTTTAGGTTAACAGGCAGATTCCCACCAGATCTGCATCCTCTCTCCCTTGCTATCACCCCCTTCTCTCTCGATTTCTGTCTCTATCCAATAAATAGATGATTTTTAAAAAAAAATTAGAAGCCTTTTTTTTTTTTAAACTTGTGTTTATTGGATAGAGACAGCCAGAAATTGAGAGGGAAGGGGGAAGACAGGGAGAGAGACAGTGACCCCTGCAGCCCTGCTTCACCACCTGCAAAGCTTTCCTCCTGCAGGGGGGGGGGGGGCGGGGCTCGAACCCGGGTCCTTGACTAATTGTAACCAGGTGCGCCGCCACCTGGCCTCCCACACCCAAAAAAATCAGAAAAAAAAAAAAGGGCGCGGAGGGTAGATAGCATAAATGGTATGCAAACAGACTCTCATTCTCATGCCTGAGGCTCCAAAGTCCCGGGTTCAATCCCCACCACCACCACCACCGTAAACCAGAGCTGAACAGTGCTCTGGTTAAAAAATATAATCATAATTAATAAATAAATAGTAAAAAGAAAAAGAGAGGACGCGGTGGCGGGATTCAGACTCCTTACTCTGGACCACCCAGGGGATCTTAAAAAAAAAAAAAAACTAGGCAACGAGCGGCTCTCTCGGCGCTCGGCTGGCCGCGCCTGCGCGGGGGGCGTGCCGGGGGCGTGACCGGGCGTGCCGGGGGCGTGGCCTCGCCGGCCGGTTGGCAATGCAGGCGCGCTCGGCGCTCGGCTGGGGCGGCCTGGCCCACAATGAATGGCCGCCGCCGCTGCCGCTGCTGCTGAGCCCGAGGCCGCGGAGGCCGCGGAGGCGGAGGCCGAGCCCCCGGCGCAGGGGGGGCGCCCCCCGGGCCCAGGCCCGGCCCCAGCCGCCTCTGCGGAGCCCGCCGGCAGCCCCCGGAGCCCGGCCGCCCGCCAGGTGAGACCCCGGGCCCTGCCCCGGCCTGCGCCGCCCGCCCGGCCCGAGGGGTGCGGGGGGGGGGGACCCCGACGGGGGGTGGTGCGGGGGCCCCCCGACGGCCAGACCCCGACGGCCTCGGGAGGCCGGGACCCCCGCCGGCTGCACCTGCTTCCAACCCCAACCCCAACCCCCCGCACGGCCGGCCGCAGGGATCCGGGGCCCCGCGGAGTTGGGGGACCCGCTCCCGCCGGGGTGGGGGGGTCACGCGGCCGCGGCACCGGAGACCCGAGACCCCCTCGGCCTCCGGGGGGCGTCCAGCCGCGGGAGTCGGGGGCACCTCCCCGATAAACTAGGCGGGGACCCCCGAATTAGGCGGGATCCCCCGATAAACTAGACGGGAACCCCCGCAAAATAAACTAGACGGGGACCGCCAATAAACTAGGCGGGGATCCCCCATAAACTAGGCGAGGACCCCCCCAGTAAACTAGGCAGGGAACCCCCCCAAGAAACTAGACGGGAACCCCCAATAAACTGGGCTGGGACCACCCCCATAAACTAGACGGGAACCCCCAATAAACTGGGCTGGGACCACCCCCATAAACTAGACGGGAACCCCCAATAAACTGGGCTGGGACCACCCCCAAATAAACTAGGCGGGACCCCCCCCAAATAAACTAAGCGGGGAGCCCCCCAGGCTGGACCGGGGTCTGCCAAGCTTCGGGGGTGGGAGGGGGGCTGGACCCCTGACCTCAGCTGACTCCCCCCAGCCCCAGGTTTGCCTCTGGAAGTCGGGGGTCTCAGGGGCCCCCCCAAAAAAAAAAATTTAGAGGCAACTCCCAGCTGGACAGGCCTACCAGCTTCGGGGTGGGGGCTGAGCCCCCTGCCCTTGGCCTCAGCTGACCCCCCCACACACAGCCCCGCCGGCCAGCGGGGGTCCTGGGGTGCCCTGGAGGACCCCCCCCCAGATCTGTGTGCGCGTGTCCCCCACCCTCGGCGGAGGCGAGGCGGGGCGGGGCGGGGCAGGTGCGGGTGGAGGGGCGCGGAAGTTGCAGGAAAGTGAGGAGGCGAGTGGGGGGCGGGGCCTGGACCGGGGGCGCGGCGCCGGAATGGGGGGGCGGGGGGGCTGGCAGGTCCAGTCTGGGCGCCGGGGGGAGGGGCCGGAGGGTCAGGTTACAGGCGGGGGGGGGGGAGCAGCCCCGGAAGTGAGGCAGGGTGGGGGGCGGGGCATCTTGCAAGTTTTATTCTGGGGGGGGCGGCGGGGGTCCACCTTGCCTAAGGGAGGGGCCGCTCAGGTGTGTCTGCCAAAGGAAAAGAAAAAAAAAGTCCGAAAGCAGTTTGGGAAGTTGGGGGGGGTCTTCCCCCCTCCCTCCCTCCCGCCAAGATACGCACATGTGCAAGCCCCCCACCCACCCACCCAGTTTGCAAGCAGACCTGGAAAGTTTTTTGGTGGAGGGAGAGCTGGGGTTTGTTTCCTTGTGCTCTGGTTCTGATCCTTCTCCCCCCACCCCACCCCACCCCAGCCGTGCAGTATAATTACAGCAGGTCACGGCTGGCACCCCTGTTCTCAACTCCGCTGCTTGGCACCCAGAATCTGAAGTCTCTGGGCGCCCGGGAAGTGAGGTCTCTCCTGGGTGGTGGTGGTGGGGGGTCACATGCAGCCGATGGGGGGGTGGGCAGGCCAGGCTGCCCCTTGTGCAGTGGAGGTCGGCAGGTATGGGGGGGACCCCCTTCAGAGGACCCTGAGTGAGTGCGCCGCCCCCCCCCCCCCCCGCGGGGCTCCCAGATCCCCAAGAAAAAGTCCTTTGAAAATAAATAAATAGGGGCCAAGTGGTGGCGCGCCTGGTTGAGCGCACGTGTGACAATACGCCAGGACCCGGGTTCGAGCCCCCCACACACACACACCTGCAGGGGGAAAGCTTCACAAGTGGGTGAAGCAGGGCTGCAGGTGGCTCTCTGTCTCTCTCCCTCTGTCCCTCTCTAGCTGCCCCTTCCTTCAATTTCTATTTCTAGCCAATAAACAAAGATAATTTTTTTTAATTAGAAAAAAAATAAATACATAAGTGAACGTGTTAATTAGTGAGCAAATGGAGAGAGACAGAGAGCGCAGAGAACCTCTCTGGCTCTTACAGTGAGTGCTGAGGGCTCGAACCCGGGACCTCGGGCCCACAGGCCACCTGACCTAGCCACTCAGATTCTCTCGCTGTCTGTTGATTTCACAAGCAAGAGGCCGGAGCCTGGGGGGGGTACTCGCGGGGGGGGGGGGGGGTAGGGGGAGAAGGGCACAGGATCCTGGCGTCTGGTGGGCGGGGTTCATGGGGGGGCTTCCAGGCTGAGAGTTGCAGATGCTGGAGGGGGGGGGGGCGTCCCAGTTAGGAGGAGACAGGACTCAGGGGTGTGGGGTCCTGGGTGCTGTCTGTCTGGCTCTTTCTCTCTCGTTAATGCAAATAAACCTTGAAAGTAATTTCTGCAAGGTCCGCCACCCAGCTCTCCTGCTCGTAGGATGAACGTGTCCGAAGTTCGAGGCCGCCCCCCACCCCATTGGGGGAAGCTTCTGGTCTCTGGAAAATAAAACCAGCCCAGAATCACAACATAAAGGCCCCCACCACTCCCCTCCTGCCCAGCGGGTACTGGGGAGCTCTAGAGGTGGGCAGGAATCAGAGCTGAGCTTCGGGGGGGTTTGCTGGTGACACCCCATTTCCTGGTTCCTATGTGCAGGCCAGCCCCCTGCTCTCCCATCATCCCAGACCCTTTGTGGGGTGCTAGGCCACTCTGAACTGGGGCCCCCTGTGCTTTTTTTCTTTCTCTCTCTTTTTTTTTTTTACCCTGTTTTTGCTCACAATTTCAATCCTGCTGGCAGAAAAACTGGATTGGGCTGATGTGGACCCTGGCACCACATGGGCAGGTGCCATGATGTGGGGGGAAGCTCAGTGGCTGGGTCATCATCTCTCTCTCTCTCTCTCTCTCTCTGAATGAACAATTGGCCCGGGTGGGGGAGGCTGTTGCACCCTCTGAGCCCCTCTGACACCCAGTGGGGACATCCGTTCCTCCCTAAGCCGCTCAGTTCTGTAAGGGGGAAGAATTCAGTGTACGGAAGCTTAACTACTTGGGCCGTTGGCTGTTCCCCAGCTCCGGCCTTTCGCCCGATTCTAATTCCTTCCTGTGGCTCTGGCGGTGGGGGGACTACCCCAATCCCTCCCCACCCCCCACTTCCTGATCAGCCACAAACGGGGTAGAAGATTGTAGGACTTTCCAGCGACCTGAATTCCATCTTTTTTTTTCTTCTCTAATATAGTTATTGACGAGAGTCAGAAATCCAGAGGGAAAGGGGAGAGAGACGCCTGTAGTCTTGTTCTGCCTCTTGGGAAGCTCCCCCCTGCTGATGGGGACCAGGGGCTTGAACCCAGGGCCTTGAACACTGTGATGTGTATGCTTGACCAGGTGCGTCACCGCCTGACCCCGGTCTGTTTTTTTTTTTGTTTGTTTGTTTGTTTGTTTTTTAAGACTTGATTTTCTTGTGGGGTCCGGGAGGTAGCGCTCTCGAGTTCACTCCCCGGCAGCCCACGGACCAGAGTGATGTCTGCTTCTCTCTCTTCCTCTGTCCTCCTGTCTTTCTCATGAATAAACACATAAAGGGGGGGGGTGGCAGTCCGGGAGGTGGCGCAGTGATAAAGCTTTGGCCTCTCAAGCTTGAGGTCCCGAGTTCGATCCCCGGCAGCCAATGTGCCAGAGTGATGCCTGACTCTCCTCCTTTCTCATAAATAAATAAAGTCTTTAAAAAAAAAAAGTGGGGGCGAGGTGGCGCACCTGCTTGAGTGCACAGGTTACAGTGCGCAAGGACTCAGGTTCAAGCCCCCGGTCCCACACCTGCAGGGGGGGAAGCTTCCCGAGCGGTGAAGCAGGGCTGCAGGGGTCTCTCTTGTCTCTCTATCTCCTCCCCTCACTCTGGCTGTCTCTATCCAATAAATAAAGATTTTTTTTAAAGTTGTAAAGATTTGACTTACTCATCGGAGAGAGAGAGAGATGGTCCCAGGCCCTCAAGCCTGAGAGTCCACCGCTCTAACCACCGAGCCATCATTCCTATCCACTCGATTCTCCCTCCATCCTTCGTGTTTTTGCCCAAGATACCAGGGGAATCAGCCCAGCCTCTTAGACACTGAAGCTTCCGAGCTGCCTCCCTCTCTCTCCCGTCCGTGTCTCCACGAGAGAAGCACCCTTTCCTCCGACGCCCCCACCCACCTGGTTTTCTTGGGGTTGGGGGAGAGAGATTTAGGGGAGCAGGTGGGGGTGGGGGAAAGGCTTCCACCCCGGGGCCTCGCCACCACGACCCACACCCCCGGGGAGAAGAAACCTTCCTTCTGGGGGCGTCCCAGGACACACACACCCCGCCCCCGGGGAGGCTCTGGCAGCCGCCGTCTCACCTGTGTCCCTGTGTGTCTCTCTGTCTCTCCGCCTCCCTGCCGGCGTCCAGCCTCCAGCATGGCCCAGATCCTGCAGATGGAGATCCCCAACTTCGGGAACAGCATCCTGGAGTGCCTGAACGAGCAGCGCCTGCAGGGCCTGTACTGCGACGTGTCGGTGGTGGTGAAGGGCCACGCGTTCAAGGCCCACCGCGCCGTGCTGGCGGCCAGCAGCTCCTACTTCCGCGACCTGTTCCACAGCTCCCGGAGCGCCGTGGTGGAGCTGCCGGCCGCCGTGCAGCCTCAGTCCTTCCAGCAGATCCTCAGCTTCTGCTACACCGGCCGCCTGAGCATGAACGTGGGCGACCAGTTCCTGCTCATGTACACCGCCGGCTTCCTGCAGATCCAGGAGATCATGGAGAAGGGCACCGAGTTCTTCCTCAAGGTCAGCTCGCCCAGCTGCGACTCGCAGGGTCTGCACGCCGAGGAGGCGCCGCCCTCCGAGCCCCAGAGCCCCGTGGGCCCGGCCGCCCCCGGGGGGACCCCGGCATCCGGGGCGGGGGCGGCGGCGGCGGCGGCGGGGGGGCCCTGGCCGGGCTGCGGGACCCCGCTGCCCCTGGTGTCGCGGGTGAAGACGGAGCAGGAGTCGGACTCGGTGCAGTGCGCGCCCGTGGCCAAGCGGCTGTGGGACTCGGGGCAGAAGGAGGCGGCCGGGGGCGGCGGGGGCGCCGGCCCCAACGGCAGTCGGAAGATGGCCAAGTTCTCCACGCCCGACGGGGCGGCCCGGCAGCCCCCCCAGGCCCAGCCGGGGGTCCCCAATGCCCCCGCGGCGGCCACGATGGCGGTGGCCGGGCAGCCCGGGGGCGCGGGGGTGGCCGGCCAGGCCGGGGGGCCCGCGGTGGCCGAGAGGACCAGCCCCGGCACGTCGAGCGCCTACACCAGCGACAGCCCCGGCTCCTACCACAACGAGGAGGATGAGGAGGAGGACGCCCCCGACGATGGCGCCGACGAGCAGTACCGGCAGATCTGCAACATGTACACCATGTACAGCATGATGAACGTGGGCCAGCTGGGTGAGTGGGGGCCTCCGGCCCCGCCCACACCGGACCGGCCCCGCCCACCCCCCACCTGACCCAGGCCACACCCACCTGACAAGGCCACGCCCACACTCCCCTCCTGGCACAGGCCACGCCCACACACTCCCCCACCTGACCAAGACACCCATGGGACCCCCTCTGACTTGACCTGGGGCCCCATGGACACCCCATGACTTGACCCAGAGCCGGCCTACACCCCAGATTGGCCCCAGACCCTCTGGGACACCCCCAACCTGACCCAGACACTGGAGGACACCCCTTAATCTGACCAAGGAACCCCCCACACACACCCAGAACCCCCATGGACACCCCTTGACCTGACCCAGACCCCCCATGAATACTCCCCGACCTGACCCAGATCGCTGTGGACACAGCCGACCTGACCCAGGACTCATGGACACCCCCCACCTGACGCAGGCTCCACGGAGATCCCCTGACCAGACCCAGACCCGTATGGAGACCCCCCCCCCGACCTGCCCCAGGCCTCACAGATACCCCGACCTGACCCAGGACTCACAGACACCCCCTGACCGGACCCAGGCTCCACGGAAACCCCCGACCTGCTAAGACCCCCATGGAGACCCCCTGACCTGACCCAGACTCCCACAGGACACATCCCAACCTACCCAAGGACCCACAGACACCTCCAACCTGACCCAGGACCCACAGACACCCCCGACCTGACCCAGATCCCTGTGGACACCCCCCCAAACTGTCCCAGACTCCACGGACAACCCCTGACCGGACATAGACCCCCAAAGACACCCCCAGACCTGACCCAGGACCTGTGGACACCCCCAACCTGACCCAGGACCCACGGACACCCCCCCACCTGACCCAAGACCCCCAGACAGCCACCCCCAACCTGACTCAGACCCCCGCAGACACCCCCCTGACCTGACCCAGGACTCAGGGACACCCTTTACTTGACCCAGGCCTCACAGCCCCCCAGCCCTGCCCCCAGTACCCCCACCTCCCCAGACCACGTCACCACCCTCTGCCTCTGCCCCCAGCCCTGTCCTGAGTCGCCTCTGCCCCCAACCCCCCCCCCACATGATCACACCCACCCCTTGGCTTGGCCCAGTGACCCCCCCCCAGTCTGCCCAGCGTCTCCAGCTCTGCTCGGTCCCCACAGCCAGCCTGACGCCCCCGTCCCCCTCAGCTGAGAAGGTGGAGGCCCTGCCCGAGCCGGCCACCCCCGAGTCCAGGAACCGCATGCGGGCGCGCCAGGACCTGGCCTCCCTCCCCGCCGAGCTCATCAACCAGATCGGCAACCGCTGCCACCCCAAACTCTACGACGAGGGGGAGCCCTCCGAGAAGCTGGAGCTGGTCACAGGTGTGTCTGGGGGGGGGGTCTGAGTGAGGGCGGCCCCGGTGGAACCACAAAAATAGCCCCCCCCACCACCACCCCCTAGCGATGGACAAATGAGGAAGGGAGCTTCCCCTGGCTCTCCACTGCGGTGCCCAGGCTCCGGCCCCCATCCCCTGGGGTCCTCAACGCCCTCGTCCGCCCCCAGGCACCAACGTGTACATCACTCGGGCGCAGCTCATGAACTGTCATGTGAGCGCGGGCACACGGCACAAGGTCCTGCTACGCCGTCTCCTGGCCTCCTTCTTCGACCGGTAAGGCCCGGCTGTGGGGTGGAGGTCTGAGGCGGCGGAGGGGCCGCCACTGACCCTCTCACCCCCCAGGAACACGCTGGCCAACAGCTGTGGTACCGGCATTCGCTCCTCCACGAATGACCCCCGGCGCAAACCCCTAGACAGCCGCGTCCTGCACGCCGTCAAGTGTGAGTATCCAGCGCCGCGCCAGAGGCCCTGCGGCACCGGGGGGAGTTCCCAGGCCAGCAGCCCCAGATCACTCATGGGAATGGCCTGGTTCAGCCGAGGAGAGATCTCTGTGGGGAGGAGAGTAGGGCAGGCTTTGGGGCAAGAGCGGGGGTTGGTTCTGGGTGGGGCTGGGTCACCTAGGAGGAATTCTCCTGGTTCCTTTTTCATTAATTTATTTTTCTAACAGAGATGTGGAAAGGGGAGATAGGGAGAGACACTTAACAGCCTTGCTTCACCATGAAGCTTCCCCCACCCACCCACAGGTGGGGAGCCGGGACTTGAACCCGGGTCCTTGTGTGTGCATTCAGTCAATTAAGCCTCCCTCTGGCACAGGGGATAATAGACCTCGGGCTGGAGAGTCCAGCACGTTTATCTCCTGCACCCCCTGCTAGACAACTGTGGATCTTTTATTTATTTGTTTTATTATTACTTTTAAGATCGTCCTTTTTTTTTTTGCCTCCAGGCTTGTGGCTGAGCCTGGGTGCCTACAAGACGAATCCACTGCTCCTGGAGGCCATTTTTCCCATTTTTGTTGCCCTTGTTATTTTGTTATTGTTGTCATCGTTGTTGGCTAGGACAGAGAGAAATGGAGAGAGGAGGGGAAGACAGAGGGGGAGAGAAAGACAGACACCTGCAGACCTGCTTCGCCACTCGAAAAGCTTCCCCCTCCCCCCTCCCCACAGGTGGGAGCGAGGGGCTTGAACTCGGGTCCTTGTGCACTGTAACATGTGTTGTAACATGTGTGCTCAACCAGGTGCACCACCCAGCCTCCCCCCCCCCTTTTTTTTTTCTTATTTTCTTTGCCAAGAGCCGTAGGGCAGCATAAAATGAAGTTCTGGTGTCTCTCTCTGTCTCTCGTTAAGACGATCGGACAGATAAGTCTGTGAATGGGAGAAGGGAGACAGGGAGATAATCGCCTAGCTCAGCAGAACCCACAAGGACCCGGGTTCAAGCCCCCAGCCGCCCCCAGCCACATGGGAGCAAGCCTCCTTGCGCGCGTGCTGGAGCTGAGCCCTGGCGTCCCCCCAGCTGTCGGGGTGCTCCCTCGGCCCTGACATCCCGGCCCCCCGCCCACCCCACCCTCCCCCGCAGACTACTGCCAGAACTTCGCCCCCAACTTCAAGGAGAGCGAGATGAACGCCATCGCCGCCGACATGTGCACCAACGCGCGCCGCGTGGTCCGTAAGAGCTGGCTGCCCAAGGTGAAGGTGCTGGTGCCCGAGGGCGAGGCCTACGCCGGCTTCCTGGGCGAGGGCTGCAAGGTGGAGGCGGCCGAGCTCATGGGCATGGAGCACGCCTTCGACCACGAGGCCGCCGCTGCCCACGACGGGACCCACGACGGCGAGCCGGGGCCCTCTGACGGCCTGCCGTGAGCCCCCCCAGACACACGCGCGGGCGCGCGCGCGCACACACACACACGCACCCACACCCCCACCCCGGGGCGCTGCATGTCGCCGCCCTCTGCCTTCAGCCCCCCTCCCCCCGGGGCCCCCCAAAGGCCGAGCGGGCGGGAAGGGGGGCCCCCCAGGCAGCCCGTGCTTCCAGTTTTTTCAAAAGCGCCTTCCAGCCTCTGACTCCCCCCACACACACACATACACACACACACACACACCACACCCCACTCACTCCAGTGGGGGGGGTGTTGGGGGTCCAGGGGGACTGGGGAAACTGAGGCTGGGGTGAGGGGAGGGGTGTGCGAGTGAGCGAGAGTGTGCTCAGAGGCCGCAGGGCTGGGGGGGGGCCGAGCCGTGCTCCCCCCCACTTCCCCACTCCAGCCCCCTCCTGTACAGAATTTTTAAGACATTTTTTTAGTGAATGAAATACGTATAAGATTTCCTTTTATTTTTCAAACCAGAAGCGGGGAGGGGGGATTTCCCTCCCTTCCTTCAGTTCCCCCTGCCCCCACCCACCCCCTCCAGAATGTATGGGGGGGGGCACTGGGAAGGCGGCTTGTGAGGGCCGGGGCAAGCTGACTGTTTCGTGTGTGTGTGTCTCTGTGTGTGTGCGTGTGTGTGTGTGTGTGTGTGTGCTCGGTGGTGGTGGAGGAGAGGCAGGAGGTCCCCTGGGTCTCAGAGGGGAGACCCCCCCCCCTCGCCCACCCTCTCGTGTCCCAGCCGCAGGCACCCCCACTGGGGCCTGGCTTTTGACAGCGTGTTTCAAACCATTCCTTTCTGTCCTTGTTCGGCACAAGGATGTTGTTTTTTGTTTTCTCTCTCTGGTTTTCTTTCTTCCTTTCTTTCTTTCTTTCTTTCTTTCTTTCTTTCTTTCTTTCTTTCTTTCTTTCTTTCTTTCTTTCTTTCTTTCTTTCTTTTCCTCATGAGCCGCGGCCACTGTTTGATTTGCACAGACAAGCAGGCCCCAGGCTGGAGTTTCCCCCAGCAGCCCTGGGTCACCCATGCGGTGCCAGGGCCAGGAACCACGGGGAAGGTCGTTACAACTTGGATTTTATTTTTGTACGGAACGCTTTCGCGTCGCGTGTGAAGCTGAGGGGTTTTTGTTTGTTTTTCTGTTTGTTTGTTTCCTTTGCACCCCCCCCATGCCCTCTCCCACCCCACCCCCGAAAAGGAAAAAACCCCAGCACACCCGTTGCCATTTCTTCCCCAGTTTGGCCTCTGCTCTCACCTCCTGCCCCTGGTCCCCACTGTGGTGGTGGGGGGTCACCTCGCCCCCGCCTGGACCCTCCATGGGGTGGGGGGGTTCCCCGTTGTCTGCTGGGGGCAGGCAGTGGGGCGAGGGGGTGTCTCTGGTCCGGCTGGGGCCCAGCGGCCCCCCACAAGTGTGTATGGTGGGGGGTGGGAGGTGGACACCCCCAGCTAAAGCACAAGCACCTTAGTTTCAGCCCCTCCTCCCCCCCCCCCCGGCCTCTGACCCCGACCCCCAGCATCAATCCCAAAGCACAAAATCCTGGACACTTGGCGAGTTTGGGGGTTGAGGTGGGGGGGCAGCACCCCGAAACCTGGCCCTTGGTGATGATGTGGGGGCGCCCCCCGCGGCCCCCTCCTGACATCAGGGACCCCCCCCTCAGCAGGTCCCCCAGCTTCCCGGGACCGTGTGCCTGGGTCTGGTGGGGAGGTCTCGGTGGGGAGCAGGGCCAGTGGGGAGCAGGGCCGGGCCAGGGAGTGTGGGGGCTGGAATTTCTCCACCAGGAGAGCCAAAGACAGGTTCGTGCCTTACCTAGGAGCCACCCCTGCACCCCTGAACCCCGACCTCCACCCGGCCTGGAGCTGCATGTCACCCTCCCTCCCACCCTGTTCCCCCCCCATCTTTTGGGCAGCCAGGGAGAAGCCACAAATCAGATAACTGAAGAGACTGTAGGTGGGGCCCCCCATCCTCTGGCTGCCCCTCACCCCCTTTCCATGCAAGGACAGGCGGTCCCCGTGAAGTGCCAAGGCCGCCCCCCCATCCCGTCCCCCAGCTCCCCTACCCCCCTGGTTGCACACAACTACTGTACGGAAAACGGGGGCGCGGGGCGAGTCAATGTGAACTCGGGCAGCTCGACTGCCGCCAATAAAAGAGGAGCCTTTGTAACCCGCCGCCCCGGCTGCTTCCTGGGGGTGTGGGGTGGGGGTGTGGCCGGGTGGATGGCACCCCCAGGCTCGCGGATCTGGAAGAACTCCACCCAGGAGGACACCTGCTTTGCCGGGGGTTTCAGACCCCGGCACCAATGAGAGCGCCCCTGACCACTGGGGGGAGAGCTTTGGCAGGGAGGCCATGGGACTCTGGTGTCTGGCATTTGGGTGTGGGGGGGAAGGCCTCCCCTGTGTCTGGGGGCT
Source organism: Erinaceus europaeus (assembly GCF_950295315.1). Taxonomy (NCBI): domain Eukaryota; kingdom Metazoa; phylum Chordata; class Mammalia; order Eulipotyphla; family Erinaceidae; genus Erinaceus; species Erinaceus europaeus. The sequence goes on along the minus strand of NC_080184.1, from coordinate 12,838,683 downwards.
GTGGCGATCCCAGTGCTGCAGTTTTTTGGGTTTTTTTTTTCCTGGTTTTATTTATTACTGGGTAGAGAGAGAAATTGAGAAGGGAGAAAGACACCTACAGCCCCGCTTCACTCACCAAGCTTCACCCCCCCCCCCCAGGGGAGAGGACCAGGGGTTTGAACTTGGATCCCCTCACGCTATAATGTGAATTCAAGGGGGGGGGTTATAAAGTTTTTGTTACAGAAGCAGAGAGGTGGGGAAGACAGACACCTGCAGACCTGCTTCACCGCCTGCGAAGCGACTCCCCTGCAGGTGGGGAGCCGGGGGCTCGAACCGGGATCCTTAGGCTGGTCCTTGCGCTTTGCGCCCTGTGAGCATAACCCGCTGTTGTCTCTCTGTCCTATCCAACAACGACATCAATAACAATAAAACAAGGGCAACAAAATGGAATAAATTAAAATAGGGTGGAGAGACAACACAGTGGTTCTTAACATTATTACTGTCTTTGGATAGAACAGAGAAATGGAGAGACAAGGTGAGAAAGACAGACACCTGCAGACCTGCTTTACCGCCTGGGAAGCAACTCCCCTGCAGCTGGGGAGCCGGGGTTCGAACCGGGATCTTTATGCCGGTCCTTGCGCTTTGTGCCACCTGCGCTTAACCCACTGCGGGCTGTGGGGGTGCGGGGCGGTCAGAGCGCGAACAGCAGGATGAGAACGAGCAGCAGCAGCCCGGAAAGGACAGCTATGGCACACCACTGGCGGCCATCTGGGGGGGGGGGGGTTAGGTCACAGGGACAGCAGCCCGCGGTCTCCCCCCTCCCTTTCCCAACGCCCTTGCAGGGAGGAGGGGGCGCACCGCTCGTCATGTGCATCACCTTGTCCATCCTCCACAGAACCCCATCCGGGACCGCGTGTGCTCCCAAGTCCTGGGCGAAGGCATCCAGCAGGCTGGGGGTGGGGGATGAGTTGAGGGGTTCTCGCCTCCCTGTGCCCCCCGACACACACCCTGCCCGGCCCAGGTTCCTGGCCTCACGTGCTCTGCTCGTCCAGCTCCTCGCCCACCCGGCTGGACATGGGCTTCAGGGTCCGGATGCTGCCGGACACCAGGTCCAGCTGCTCGTCTAGAATGAGCTGGGGTGGGGGGTGGGGAGACAGGGAGGCGTGTCTACGTCAAGGCCACGCCTCCACCCTCAGCTGGCCCAGGATAGGCTGTAGGGACAGGGTGGGGGGTGTGCCCAGATCTGGTCCCGCCCACTGTAGCTATAGGCTGGGAGGCTCTCGGGGGCGTGGTCACAACAGGTAGTGGCCCCGCCCACTACCCTCTGTTGGCCTGGGATTGGCTAAGAAGCGATGATGAGGCAGGTCTCCTTTTGGCCACGCCCCCTCCAGATTCTGAGTCGCTTGTGGGTTATGGGGGTGGGTCTTCAAGCACTCGGGCCCCGCCCCCAGCTGGTCCCCGATAGGTTGTGGGGCAGAGGCGTGTCCACAGGCCCCGCCCCCACCTGCTGCTCTTCCAAAAAGCAGTGCGTTGGCTGAGATGGCTCTGGCGTCCAGTAGGTCGCTGGGGGGCTTCTGGGCAGCCGGCGGCCCCACCAGTGGCTGGGGAGGGGGGCGCAGATGGCGACGAGGTTCAGGGAGAGGGCCCCCATGGCCAGCAGAGACCCTGGGAGGCTGGCGGGGTCCCCTGTGCACCCACCCACTCTTGCTCAGCCGATGGACCTCCAGACCCTCCTATGCTGGGCACCTGTGTGGGCCTCAGTTTACCCATCTGTAAAATGGGGAGCTAGTGTGTTGAACTTGGGTGCACGGGCTCCCCCAGGAGTGTCAGAGTGAAGCTCAAGGGCCACGCGGTGACACACCGGGTTAAGCGCTCACACTACAGTGCCCAAGGACCCGGGTTCGAGCCCCTGGTCCCCACTTGCAGGGGGGAAGCTTCATGAGCGGCGGAGCAGGGATGCAGGTGTCTCTGTTTATCTTCCCCTTCCTCAATTTCTCTTTCTATCCAGTAATTAATTAAAAAGGGATTGAGAGTGGATGCTCTGGTCCTCTCTCATAAGTAAATATATGAATGAATGAATAAATGAATGAATGAACGAATGAATAATTTAAGGGCTGAGGAGACAGCTTAATGTTTCTGCAAAATGTTTTTCATGCCTAAGGCTCCAAAGGTCCTAGGTTCAATCTCCAGCACCACCGGAAATCAGAGATGAGCTGGGTTCTGGTTAAAAGAAAAAGAAGGGGACCACCGGGCAGTAGCGCAGAGGGCTAAGTGCAGGTGGTGCAAAGCGCAAGGACCAGTGTAAGGATCCTGGTTCGAGCCCCCAGGCTCCCCACCTGCAGGGGAGTCGCTTCACAGGCGGTGAAGCAGGTCTGCAGGTGTCTGTCTCTCCCCCTCTCTGTCTTCCCTTCCTCTCTCCATTTCCTTCTGTCCTATCCAACAATGACAACAATAACAATAATTACTACAACAATAAAACAAGGGCAAGAAAAGGGAATATATATTTTTTAAATCAATAATAACAAAGATGAAATAAAATGGGGAGAGGGAGTCCAGCAAGATAGCTCACCTCTCTCTCACCTAGATGGCAAGCTACTTTGACACTCACAGGACTCACGTTCGAGCCCGGCCCCCACCACACTGGAGGAAGGGAGTTGAGGGGCTCTGTTGCCTCCCCCTCTCTCTAAGAATGCGGCAGGACCTGAAAGGTTCAAGCTTCTGGTCCCAGCCTCACCCAGCCCCGCAAGGACCAATTCTGGTTTCTCCCTCCCGTCAAAATCTTCATCCCATCTGAATTAAATCAAAGCTTTGGCTTGAAGAGAGAGAGAGACAGACAGACAGACAGAAAGAGCCCACAGCCCCGAAGCTTTCTCCAATGTAGTGGGAGCCGGGCTCGAACCCAGGTGGCCCACATGACAAACCAGTGTGCAGTCAGAGACAGCTCTTGCTGGCCCAAGACTGATGAGAGAGAGAGAGAAAGGGGACCAGAGAACCCTGCTCAGCTCTGGCCTTAAGGTGATGCCTAGGACTGAACCCCGAAACTCACTGTCACTCTCATCCCCAGGCTAAGGGGGCCCCCCAGGCCCCCTCACTTACCTCCCTGCTACTTCTCTCCAGCAAGGCCAGGGCTTCGGGGCATACCATCAGGTCCCTCATTTCCTGAGGGGGGTGGGGAGGACAGGGACATTCTCAGAGGGGAGCAGGCCTTCCAGCCCATCCCCCAGGACCCCCAGCACCCCCTCACCTGCACAGCTTCCCTCATGCACCTTACAAACACCTTCCTCTCCTGCAGGGACCCGGCTGGGAGCTTGAATCTGCTGGGGTTCGCCTCCACGATGCGTGGCCCCCCCCAATCCACAGTTAAGGCTGGAGGCAGACATGATACCCCACCACCACCCAAAAAAACTGCACCCCCTCCTCCACTGCCTCCAGCCCTGTGAGCTGCTGGGGGGAGCAGACTTCCCCAGGACTGGCTTTGTGGCTCCCAACAGCCCACCCCCACCCCCCCATGCCCTGGACACCCCTTTGCTCCCAACCCAACAGAGTTCTCTGTCCTCTTTCTCCCCCCCCCCAAGTGTCTGAGCCGGACCCCCTCCTCCCTCCAGGGACATCCTTGACTCCTAAAGCTCACACCTCCTATTTCTCTTTATTATTATTTAGTTTTTAAATGATCTTTACTTATTTGATAGAGACAGCCAGAAATCGAGGACTGGGGAGATAAGAGAGGGAGAGAGACAGAGAGACCCCTGCAGCCCTGCTTCACCACTCCTGAAGCTTTCCCTCTGCAGGTGGGGACCGGGGGCTTGAACCGGGGTCCTTGCCTATTGTAACATGTGCGCTCAACCACGTGTGACACCACCCGGCCCCCTTTTCTTTATTATGTTTAAGATTTATTCTTGACTGGACAGAAAGAGAGAAATCAAGAGGGGAGAGAGACAGAGAGACACCTGCTTCAATGCTTCGGGAACTTCCCCTCCTGCAGATAGACAGCAGCAGGGGCTTGAACCCGGGTCCTGGAGTCTGATGCTGTGTGTGCTTAAGCAGGTGCCCGCCCCCGACTCTCCTCCACGCCCCCCCTACCCTCGCTGCTCTCCATCCCCCCTGCTCCCCACGCACCCCGCCAGCTGGGCAGGATATCGATGGTCTCCTCCGCGTCCTCCAGGTCCCACTCGATGCAGCGCACACTGCTGCGCAGCTCGGACTCGGTCCAGTCCCGCTCGGCGCCCACGGCCGCCCCGTCGAGCAGCAGCTCGGCCCAGTGTTCACGCCTTCTGCACCTCGCTGCGGGCCGGGGCGCGGGAGGCGCGGCTGAGAACTCGGGGAACCCCCCTCCCACACCCCAGGACCAGCCCCCGCCCCGACCGCGCGCACCCAGACCCCCGGGCCAGCCCCCGAGCAAGCACCGGCTGGCCGGGCTCTCCCCTCTCGACGACTGTCACCCACCTCCGGACCACGAAGAAGGGATCTTCCAGGGACATGCTGTCCCCGTCCGCCCCGACGGCGGCGGGACCTCCCACCCGGCTCTCCGGCCCTGGCTGGGGGACTGGGGCGGGCGCCTCCCTGGCCCCGCCTGCGGGATGCGATCGCGCCACCAGAGAGAGCGGGACCTCCCGGTGCGCCCAGAGAGGCCGCAGAGTGAGTGCCACAGTATGGGCACTTCCGCCCCCTATGCGGCCATCTTGGTTGTGGGCAAAGGCGTCTTCCGGGCTCCATAAGCCCCACCCTTTGGTGATGTCATGGACCCCGCCCCCTCCTTCCAGGGCCAGGCCCCCTGCCCAGCCCCACCCCCTGAGGCTGTGCCCCCCACCCCCTCCAGTTCAGTCTGGAGCCGGGTGGGGGATCCGAGCCTGCCAGTCTCCAGGTCAGAGCCCCTTAGGGGCGCCTGGTGTGTGCCCTGCCTCAGTTTCCCTCCTGTGCCAAGGAGACACGGACACTCTGCTTGCTGTCAGGGACCAGGGGCGAGAAGGGGGTTCACTGCTTGCCCCCCGAGAGGCTTCTGTAACTACTGAGTCCCCGAGCGTGCACCCCACATCCCGCCTCGGGCAGTCCGGGGCGGGTCAGGCTTGGGGGAGGGGTGCTAAGCTCTTTTTTTTTTTTTTCCTCCTTTGGTGCAGGGGCGCCTGAAGGTCACCGCCTGGGGACCTGATGGGGGGGGGAGGAGGAGGGATTCCCCCAGAAATACTTCTATACTTGGGAGCGAGCTTGGGGGGATCCCGGCGGGTGGAGGGTCCGTGGGTGTCAGGGTCTCCTGGGCTGCAGGGGAGGGGTGTCGTGGAGAAGGGGGGTCTCGGGAATGGATGGGTGGGGGATAGAACTGAGACAGCTGTGGGGGGTCATTTAGGAGACCATCGAGCCCGCCCCCGCCGCCCATTGCACTTGCTTTGTGGGCGTCCGGGTCTCCCGGAGGGGTGCAGGGGAAGCTGAAAGGAGGGGGGGGCTGTGTGTGTTCGTAATGGGGACAGGACAGTGAGATCCGGTGAGGAAGGCGAGACAGGGAGGCAGGAAGGCCACCCAGCCTGTGTCGCCCCTCCCCGTCGTCGGGGCGGAGCTGGGGGGGCTTCCCGGAGGAGGAGGAGGAGGAGGAGCGGGGGTGGGGTGGGGGTCACGCTTCCCCGCGCGGAAACCATCCCCGCCCCACCCACCCCCGCCAGCCCCCGGCAGGACGTCTGTCCGGATGTCTGGAGCTCCCAGCCCCGGCAGAGGAAGAAGGGAGGGAGGGGACAGACAGAAAGGTGCCACGAGTCCCCGCCCCCCCGGAAGTGGACCCACCTGCCGGGCCAGGAGATCCCGGCCCCCTCCAGCCCTTATATGGGCATCCGGAAGTGGCCTGCGCGTCGAGTGACGTCAGCGCTTCCAAATTTAGGTCTGGAAGTCTGGTCTGCGGGTGGCGGGAAGGCTGGGCGCCCAAGGGGGCTGGGGGTGGGGGTGCGGGGCACCAGATGCAGAAAATAAAGCCTCCCAGACCCGAGCCTTGACATTTTCTTTCTTTCTTTTTTTTTTTGCAACTGTGTGTGTGTGTGTGTGTGTGTGTGTGTGTGTTTTCTGTCCTCCGGTGTCACTGTGCTCGGGGTTTTGCTCCCCGCGGGGCCGAGCGTGTCTCCCGGACCCATCTGCTCCGCCTCCGCTACCCGCCATCTCTCCCCGCAATTCCTAGGGGCCCGGAGGCGGCGAGGCCCTAGGAATTTTTTTCTTTCTTTCTTTTTTTTTTTTTTTTGCTTGGGGGGGCTGCATGAGAAGGTGGCGGCCACGTGTTTGCCCAGCCCGTGGGTGCAAGAGGGGGGCCCGCAGGGCCTGGAAATGGCGGGGGGGGGGTTTGCTGGAAATGGCAACCCAGACAGGCCTGGGGCACCTTGGCGTGGGTGTCAGCGCTGCGCACCCCACCACCCCTTGGGGGGGGAGTGACAGACGTGCGAGCCATTGCACAATGTGTGGGGGGGGGGGCGCGGCCGAGACCCTCTGCCTTGCCCCCCCCACACACACACACACTCCAGAAAGCCACATGGAACAGCCCCCCAACAACGCCTGGTAAGTTCTTAGTAGGTGTCAGGTCCTTGAAAAATCAGAAGAAAAAAAAATGTCCGATGCCTCGCACATGCTGGGAACTGTCCCCACCCACCAGAGGGTGACACCCCTCCCCTCCAAGTTAAGGATGACAGCCCACCTCCCACCCGCCAGAGAGAGCCAACGGGTTTTTTTCCCAAGGCAACGACATGGGTGGGCGCCGAGCCTAGTTTATAAGCGGGCGGGGGGTGCGGGGGGCCGGGTAGGGAGCACCCCGGGATCAGAGACCCACGCCACACCGGGGGCTTCCTGCAAGTTCGGCCAAAGTGTCCGCTGTCGCTTTAAGGCGGCCCCCTGTGGCCTGGCCCGGGCGGGGAGCCGGGATGCGGTGCTCCGATTGGGCGGGGCGTCTCGGTGACGTCACCCGGGGTACAAAAGGGCTCCGGGCAGCGGGCGCCGGGGCAGAGCGGCCCAACCTCGTGTCGGCGTGCGTGGGTGCGCGCATGCGCGGAGAGCCCGCGCCCAAGGAGGAGAGAAGGGAGAAGGGGGGAGCCCGCCCTCGCAGCCGTCCGCGGTGCACCTGCACCCCGATCGCCCTCCCCGCCCTCGCGGCTTTGGTGCCGTCCAGCCTCGGGCGGGTCCCGGCCGGCCTCCGAGCAGCCAGCATGGAGGTGCAGAAGGAGGCGCAGCGTATCATGACCCTGTCGGTGTGGAAGATGTACCACTCCCGCATGCAGCGCGGGGGCCTGCGGCTGCACCGGAGCCTCCAGCTGTCGCTGGTCATGCGCAGCGCCCGGGAGCTCTACCTGTCGGCCAAGCTGGACCCGCACGATCCCTGCCCGCCGCCCCCCGCCCCCGCCCGCTGCCTGGACCCCCGCCTGCACCCACCGAGGCCCAGCGAGACCACCGAAGGGGCGCCCCCCGACGGCGAGCCGCCCTGCCCGGAGCCCATGGAGACGCAGGAAGTGGCCCCGAGGACCCGAGACACCCCGGACGACACCCCGGCACCTCCAGCCCGCCCGCCCTCCCGGGAAGCCCCTCGGGGCCCAGCGGCGGCCAGGGTCAACCGCAAGCGGCGCAGCAGCTGTAGCCTGAGCGAAGGGGCTGAAGCCGGACTGGTCCCCAGCAAGAAAGCCAGGCTGGACGGGGAGGACGAGGCCGGGGCGGAGAGGCAGCCGGCCGCGGGGGGGCCGTGCGCGGAGACCCCCGGCCGCACGCAGCCGCAGGGCGCCTTCCCCAATCTGGCGCGCGTGCTGCAGCGCCGCTTCTCCGGACTCCTGGGCCGCAGCCCGGCCGCCCCCCCGACGGCGCCCCCGCCGCCCCCCGGCTGCGAGGCCTCGCCGGCCTGCCGGCCCGCCGACAGCATGGTCAACGTGCTCGTGCGGGCCGTGGTGGCTTTCTGAGGGGGGGGGACGATCTCCGCCCACCCCCCGCGACCCCCGATGGCAGCGGGGTCCCAACCGTCGAGCCGAGAGCGCACAGCCTGTGGGGCAGAGGCCCCCCTCGCCCGCCCCTTCTCGGGGGCGATAGTGGGGGAGGAGAGGAGCCTCCGCACACGCACACACCCCCCCCCCACGGGGCCGCCGAGAGGCCCGGAGGCCGAGGAGAGAGAGAAAGAAAAAGAAGAGAGAGACGTGGGGAAGGGGGGGGGGACTCTGCCCGCCCGCCCCGTCGGGGGGAGCACAGAAGTGGGAAACTTCCCACACGCACCTCCTTGGGGGAGACTTGGAGGGGGGGGGTCCTCAGGGTCGGACTTAAACCAGCCACCCCCACCCTTGGGTGACACGGTCGTGCGAGCGGCCAGCCTTGCGTCATGGGGCAGATGGGCCGCGCTTCCCGTCGGGGCCGCGTGGGTGCGGGGCCGGCCTGAGTCACCCGCGGTCCGCGCCCCCGCCTGCGGGCCGGGCTTAGGGGTGGGGTGGCTCGGGTGCGAATTCAGGGTATTTCTGATGATTTTTTTTTTTTTTGTAATCTGCTGCCGAGAGGCAGGAACCGGATTCTCTTTCCAAGAGATGTCCTGTGGTTCCCCCCCACCCTAAGGGAAAAAAAAAATTCTGGAGGGGGGGAGGCCTTAGAAAGCTGGGTTGCGACCAGTTTTTTTTTTTATTTTAAGGGGGGGATTTGTCTGGAAAGGGGTTTGTTGTATGGGACACGGGTGGTGAATTTGTGTGTAAATCTTACCAGTCTGGCATTTATTATATATATATCCGTGTGTGTGTATAATGTGTATGTGTGTCTTGTCTGTTCGAGATGCCAGATGGGACCAAAAAAATCAAATAAAAACCGTGTTTGGAATAAAATAAAAACCCTGTCTGGAACCCCAAGTCTGCGGCCTGTCTGCTGTGCTTCCCGGGCGGGGAGGGATCTGGCGCCGGAGTTGTCGGCGGGAGGCGGGCGGGAGGGCGGGGGGGTCGGGGCCCCGGAACCGGTCAGACCGGCCCCCACGTGGGCCGAGAGGCTGGGCCTCCCTGGCCGCCCCCCCTTCCAGGCACGTGGGGGTTAAACCCCAACTTCCGCTCAGCCGCGGGGGCGGAGATCAGCGTGACAAAGGGGTGGGGGCTGCCCCGAGGTGCTAAGTGGAGTTGGGGGAGGGTCCCACACACACCCTTAGTTCAGTTCATTTGGGTGAGGGAGGGGGGGTTTAGGCCCCCGTGTTGGATTCTGCAGGAATTGGGGAGGGGGCTGAATTGTGTGTAGTTTTTTTTGGGGGGTTCCCTGTTGCAATTTCGGGGTGGGCCGTAAAGGAATGGGCTCCCTGGAAGCTGACCTGGGACGTAGTCCTCCCACCCCCCCCCAGAGGAGACACTCACACCCCACCCCCCCAACACAATTGGCTTTAGTCCCGTGCCGGCGGGGCGGGGCGGGGGCGGGGGCGGGGGCGGGAGGACAAAGGAGTAGCAGGTGCGCCTGGGGGGCTGGGGGTGGGGAGGCACCCAGGGGAGCACCCGAGGCCGCAGGCGCCCGACCCCTGCCTGGGGGGAGGGGAGGAACTGCCCCCAAGGCTTGGAGGGGGCGGGGGGGGGTGGAGGGCTGACCTCTGGACCCCAGAGAGTAGGGAGAGGACAGACCGATAGTCAGGCGGGAGGGGGGACTCCGCGGAAGGAGGAGGGAGGGGAGGCCCCGCCCCAATGGGTAGGACGGGGAGGCCCCGCCCCCCATGGCTGGGATGAGGGGGACACGCCCCCAATGGCTGGGATGGGAAGGCCACGCCCCCAATGGCTGGATGGGGAGGCCACGCCCCCAGTGGCTGGGTTGGGAGGCCACGCCCCCAATGGCTGGATGGGGAGGCCACGCCCCCAGTGGCTGGGTTGGGAGGCCACGCCCCCAATGGCTGGGAGTGGGGTTGTGACCCCAGGGGAGGCCCCGCCCTCGACGGCTGGCCCCGCGGGTGGGGTGGGGGTAGGGAGGAGCGCGCCGCCCCGCCTCCTCTCCTGCCTTTGTTCCCAACAAGCCACCAGCCCCCCCCCCCCCCCCCCGACACTTTCCACCTTTGGGGGGGAGGGGAGGCCTTGCAGAACCTCATCTGGCTCCCATCACATGGAAACCTGGGTGGGGGGGCCTAGAACCCCACCCCCAGCCGGAAAGCCCCAGCCTGGGCGTATGTGGGGGCCCCCCCCTCCCGGAAGGGCGTCTGGTCTCTGGAAGCCACCGGGCCCTTCCTGCCCCTGCGGGAACCCGAGGCCTCCGCCCCCTGCCTGGGGGGCCTGGGGGGTTTCCAGAGGTGCTCATGGGGGGAAGCTGGGGGTGACATCCCCACCCCCAGACTCCTGGGGGACTGTCACTTTCAGGTAGAAAGATCCAAGGGGACTGGCAGATAGAGACAGCTCGGCCAGGCAGAGCGCAGGACTTGCAGGCCACAGGCTCTGAGTTCGAGCCCAGTGATGCAGGGACTTGGGCGGTGCTGACTGTCTTCTCTCATGAAACAAAAAAGTGGTGTTTCAAAATCTGGGTCTACAAAAACAAAACAAAACTTGCCTGCCTGAGACTTTGAGGTTCCTTGGTTCAATCCCCAGCGCCTCCATCAGCACCCCCTACCCCACCCCAAAGGCTCAGAGGCCTGAGCAGGACAGAACAGAAGGGGGGAGGTAGCCCCTGAGACGAGGCAGGGAGACCTGGGGGCGGGGGTGGGGGGAGCACCCAGGTTCCAGCCCCAGTTCCCCACGCTGTGCCTCGTGGGTGAGAGCGTCTTGCCCTCTCTGGTCTTCACTTCGGTTGCACTGGTTATAAATGCAGGCCGTCCACACACGTGTATTTTAAAAGGCATCGTATTTTCATGAGAGAAAAAGAGAGAGACCGAGAGAAGCACAGGACCCGTGAAGCTTCCCCCATGCAGGTGGCTTCTGGGGGCTTCAACAGTGGTGACAGGTGCATTTTACCGATTTTTACATTATCATTCTTGTTGTTGTTGTTTATTTGTTAATGTTATCAGGACTTCACTGCTCTGGGCTGACTTTTCCTGATAGAAAGAGATAGAGGAGGAGAGGGACATACCACAGTCATGAAGAAGCTTCCTCCGCTGCAGTGATGGCCCGGCCCAGGTGCAAGTGACCTATTTCACAGGCCCAAGGTCAATCTTTTGAAAAAGCCACCCCACCCCACCCCACCCTACCCTGCAGAGGTTCATCCCATAATAAGGCAAATAGGGGATCTCTCTCTCTCACACACAGCTGGCCTGTTCTCCCCAGAGGCAGGGGAAGGGGGACCAGGCCCCCTACTCCCAGCCTCCTAACTAGTTCTTTCTGGATTCCCAGAAACTGGGTGTGAGCCCACCCACCCCACCCCCCACACAGTCCTCCTTGGTTCTGATTTAGGGGAGCAGCCCCCCCCAAAAAGGAATCTGGGCAGGTTGGAGATAAGAGACAAAAAGCCCCCCTCCTCCCCATCCTTAAGCAGAATCTGAGTCCAGGAGGACCAGGCCCCCCCACCTCTGTGCTCAGGGAACCCCCACATCTGTGCCCAGACCCCAACACTGGAGACTCCTTCCTTCCCCAAGTCTCAGCCTGAGGGGTGACCCCCCTCCTATGTCCAGGGAGGCACATGTCCCCCTAGTATTATGTCCAGGAGCCTCGAGTTACCCCCCCCAACACTCTTTCTTCCTGGACAGCTGGGGGGGGGTGTCTCCTGGGGTCTTACTCCTCACCCCCACCCCCAGGCTGGCACCAGCTCCAGCGCTGCCACCACGCCACATCTGGCTGCCAGCTGCTGCCTCTCACTGTCGACCCCCTCCCTGATGGGGGGGGATGTCTCCCCAGCCTGCAGATGGGCTCTGCACCTCCCCCCACCCCACAAGCCTCAATCCAGCTCGGTGGGGCCCCCCTACCCCCCACCCCCCCACAGAGAAAGCCCACATCTAGGAGCTGTGTGTGTTGGGGGGGGGTCTGAGCCCCCCCCATGGGAGGACCGCTGGTGGAGGGAGGGCTCCCGCCAGGCAGAGATGAAAGTCTTTCTGGATTCCAGATGGGGCTGATGTGGAGGGGTAGCCCCCCTTCATTTCTCATTTCCCAGGGGTGGGTGGGCTAGACCGACCCCCCTTCCTCAGACCCCCCCACCCCCCACCACACACACACAGCTGTGTCCCAGGCCTCACACAGCTTCCTGGCCTCTGCTCGCCCTAGGGGGGTTCCCCCCCGAGGGTCTTCCAGGACTGGGGGGGGGCTGGGGGGCTGGGGGAGGGGCGGACAGGCTGGAACAATGAGGCATCTGTGGTCGGGTACTTCCTGTTAACCCTCTCCTCTCTCTCTCTCTCTCTTCCTCTCCTTTCTGCTCTCTCTTCCTCTCTTCTCTTTCCTCTCTCTGTCTCTCTCTCCTTCTCCTCTTTTCTTCTCTCTCTCCACAGCTGTGGAGAGCTCCTGCCTCCCCCCCCCCCACTCCAAGAAAATGTGTGTGTGAGAGCACGTAAGTGGCTTTCCCCACCAGGGGACCCCAGGAGTCTGTTTTTCTTCCCCTCTGATTTTTTTAAGGGGCAAGCCACTGGGGAACCCCCCAATTCCCGCCCCCCCTCCCCGCGTGCTGGCTTAGCTCTGGAGAAACGGGAGGTGCCATCATCTCTAGGGGTGGGAGAACCGACCGGGACCCCACGCAACCCAGCAGTGTGTTGGAGGGAGGCTATGTCTCCTGGGGTGAGCCAGCTGCACCCCCCAAATCCAGCCACAGCTGCTAGGAACACGGCCTTAGCTCTTCTGCTAAGAGGCTCCCTGGGGTGGCTGATGGGGGGGGGTGGGAGACAGTCCTGGGGACCCGGCTGGGGGCATCTTGGAGAGGCTTCCCTGGAAAGAGGCAAAGAGCCTGTGAGCTGAGCGCCCCAATCTCAGCCCACCCCACCCCCCAGCTTCCAGCCCTGGGCCAGCTCTGAGGGCAGGAAGGCGGGATGTGTGGGGGTGTCAGATCTGGGGGTGCAGGGCAGCTGGGAAGGTACCTTTGCACCTTCCGCCTCTGGAGGGGGAGGGTGACAGTCTTAGAAACTCCCTGATAAGGATGGGCAGCCTGGCAGCTGGTGGGTCTCCCTCCTGGCAGCCCCCTCATCCATCCATCTGTCCATCCTCACCACCACTGGTCTGCCTTGATTTTGAGCTTCCACATCTGTTAACCACCCCCCTCCCGCACACACCAGATTATCTGGCCCCTATGGGGTGTTTTTTTTTTTTTTGGGGGGGAGCAGGTCAGTTCTGCCTCTGGGACCTTCTGGGAGCTGGACCTCGGCGGCAGGAGGCTCCCCAAATCTGCCCTCTGGGCCCCCCACTGTCTCTTGTCCCACCTGCCCCTTGTCTGTGCCCTGCAGGAGCCTGGCTTCCTGTCATGACTCAGTCTGGGACCTGGGGTGCGGCTGGGACTATGCTCTCCCCACCCCACCCCCGTTTCCCTCCCCTCCCCATCTGTCTTTGGGGAGCCCCAGAGCCTGTAGAGCTGCCTCCCCTCTCTCCCCAGAGGACCCCTTTCCTCAGACACCAAGTCCTCAGGGACCGAGGAGGCTGCCTGCATAAACAAGAGCTGGGGGTTCTCTGGGGTGCAGCTCTCAGGCTGGGGATCTGGGGGGACGGGACACTGCAGGATGGGCTTTCCTGTCCCCCCCACTGGCCCCGTGGTGACCTCACTGCAACCCCGCCCGTCCCTGCCTGTCTCTCTCGTCCGTCCTCCCCCTCCCTCCTCTCCCTGGACTCAAGGGGGACACACAACACAGACCAGATGGACACACAGCCACCACTGTAAGAGAGAGACAAGACCAAGACGCTACAGCTCCCCCACCCCAAGCCCTGAACCTGCTCCCTGGGGGGGAGGGAGGGCTCGAACCCGGGTTTGACAATGAGTAACACAACACAACACGTCCCCTCTGCCAGGGGGAGCCACCCACCCCGCCGGTCCCTGGTTTTATTATGATTTTGATTTTATTATGAATGTTCATGTTCTCAGATGGTGAAGTTTTTCACCTAGACATGCTTTGCTGTGTGGGGGGCCTGGAGCCCGGCTGCCACCACATTGACGGAAGCTCGGGACTGTGGTCTCTCCAGTTCTGTCTTGTTTTTATTTAATTTAATTTAATTTAATTTATTAATTAATTCCCCCCCTACATCTGCTGACCTCTGGCTGCTGGTGGTGCTGGGGCTTGAACCTGGGACCTCAGAGCCTCAGGCAGGAGAGTCTCTTTGCAGAACCACTGTGCTATCTCCCTCCACTCTTTTAATATTCTATTTATTATTATTTATTATTATTATTTCTACCAGAGAACCATTCAGCTATGGCTTATGGTGGTGCAGGGGGATTGAACCTGGGACTTTGGAACCTCAGCCAGGAGAGTCTCTTAGCAGAACCATTATGCTATCTAACTTCCGTCCAATTTTTTTTCTAGTATCTTTTATTTATTTGTTGGTTAGAGACTGTCAGAAATTGAGAGGAAGGGGGTGATAGAGAGACAGAGAGACACCTGCAGCCCTGCTTCACCACTTGCGAACCTTTCCCCCTGCAGGTGAGGACAGGGACTTGAACCTAGGTCCTTGTGCACTGTAACCAGGTGTGCCACCACCTGATTACCCGATCCCTTTTTTTTTTTTTCCCTCCAGGGTTATCACTGGGGCTCTGTGCCTGCCCTACAAATCCATTTATTGCTGTTGTTATTATTGTTGTTGTTATTGATGTCATTGTTGTTGTTGGATAGGACAGAGAGACATGGAGAGAGGAGGGGAAGACACAGAGGGGGAGAGAAAGACAGACACCTGCAGACCTGCTTCACCGCCTGTGAAGCGACTCCCCTGCAGGTGGGAGTTCAAGCAGGGGGCTTGAACCAGGATCCTTATGCCGGTCCTTGTGCTTTGCACCACGTGCGCTTAACCCGATGCGCTACCGCCTGGCCCCCAGTCCCTATTTTTACTGAAGGGTACAGAGAGAAAGTGGGAAGAAAGTAGGGAGAGAGAGAGAGAGAGAGAGAGAGAGGAAGCACTCAGAGCCCTGCTCAGCTCTGGCTGCTGGTGGTACTGGGGATTGAACCTGGGACCTTAGAGCCTCAGGCAGGAAAATCTTTTGTAGAACCAGCCTGCTGCTTCTCCAGTCTCTCTTTCTTTTTTTTTTTTTTTTTAAAAAGCCTTTGTCATTTACTATGTAAATTTCTTTTTTTTTTTTTTTTTTTTATTAATTAACAAAACCATAGGGTAGGAGGGGTACAACTCCACACAATTCCCACCGCCCAATCTCCATATCCCACCCCCTCCCCCGATAGCTTTCCCATTCTCTATCCCTCTGGGAGCATGGACCCAGGGTCATTGAGGGTTGCAGAAGGTAGAAGGTCTGGCTTCTGTAATTGCTTCCTCGCTGAACATGGGCGTTGACTGGTCGGTCCACACTCCCAGTCTGCCTCTCTCTTTCCCTAGTAGGATGGGTCTCTGGGGAAGCTGAGCTCCAGGACACATTGGTGGTGTCTTCAATCCAGGGAAGTCTGGCTGGCATCCTGATGACACCTGGAACCTGGTGACTGAAAAGAGAGTTAGCATACAAAGCCAAACAAATTGTTGAGCAATCATGGACCCAAAGCTTGGAAAAGTGGAGAGGAAGTATTAGGGAGGTACTCACTGCAAACTCTAGTATACTTCTGCTTTCTTACTTTGGTGCCATACTCCAAACTCAGTCAATTTCTGCTTTGCGTTTCTACTTCTTCTTCCTTTTTTTGTTTTTTTTACATGCATAACATTCCCCAGATTCCCATTTAGCAATACAACCCCCACTATTTCATTCGTCATTTTTCATGGACCTGTATTCTCCCCACCCACCCACCCACCCCAGAGTCTTTTACTTTGGTGTAATACTCCAATTCCATTTTAGGTTCGACTTGTGTTTTCTTTTCTAATCTTGTTTTTCAACTACGGCCTGAGAGTGAGATCATCCCATATTCATCCTTCTGTTTCTGACTTATTTCACTCAACATGATTTTTTCAAGGTCCATCCAAGATCGGCTGAAAACGGTGAAGTCACCATTTTTTACAGCTGAGTAGTATTCCATTGTGTATCTAGACCACAACTTGCTCAGCCACTCATCTGTTGTTGGACACCTGGGTTGCTTCCAGGTTTTGGCTATTACAAATTGTGCTGCCAAGAACATATGTGTACACAGATCTTTTTGGATGGGTGTGTTGGGTTCCTTAGGATCTATCCCCAGGAGGGGAATTGCAGGGTCATAGGGTAGGTCCATTTCTAGCCTTCTGAGAGTTCTCCCCAGTCTCTCTTTCTAACTGAAAGACTCAGCCCAGGACACCCAGTGAGGCACTCTCTCTGTCTCTGTCTCTTTCTGTCTCTCTCTCTCTGGGGCGAGTTGTGGTGAGTCTGGGGCGGAGGCACCTGGCTGAGGTGACTGACTGGGCAGAGCCCCCAGCCTGCAGGGAGGGTTGTGGCCTTTGTCCTGGCAGCTGGAATGACCCGTCCCCCCTTTCCTTCCTGGTTCCCAGGGGTTGGGCGGCAGTGGCCCCAAAACCCAGCCGCCTGGACCTCGGGGTGGGGTGGGGCCCACTGACTGCAGCCTGGAATGTGGGGGCTCCCCGCCCAGCCCTGGCTGCCCAGGGGGTGACTCAGAGCTGGGGCCTCGGCCCAGCGGCCCAGCCGGGGAGCAGGGTGCTGCCTGGGGCTGCGAGGCACCAGCACCCTGGCCCCCCAGGTCGGGGCTCAGACGCCAGCAGAACCCTCTCTTCCTCCTCTCTCTCTCTCTCTCTCCCTCTCTCTCCCTGTCTGGAGGGAGGGGAAGGTGGGGACGGAATGGGGTTTCTTTTTCTCTGGGGCCAGGCCAGAGGAAATGAATGAGGGCCTTGGACTATGTCTGCCTGTGGCGTGTGTGTGTGTGTGTGTGTGTGTGTGTGTGTGTAATCTCTGTTTTTCCCCTTACAGATAGAATTTCCAGGACCAAAAAAATAGTTCACTGGGACAGTGAGAGAGATAAAGAGATGGAGAGGGGGAGTCCAGGGGTGGCGCAGCGGGTTAAGCGCACGTGGCGCAAAGCGCAGGGACCGGCGTCAGGATCCCGGTTCGAGCCACCGGCTCCCCACCTGCAGGGGAGTCGCTTCCCACGCGGTGAAGCAGGTCTGCAGGTGTCTGTCTTTCTCTCCCCCCTCTCTGTCTTCCCCTGCTCTCTCCCTTTCTCTCTGTCCTATCAAAACAATGATGGCAACAACAACAAGAAGAACTACAACAACAAGAAAGGGCAACAAAAGGGAATATATATATACACACACACACATACATTAAAAAGAGAGAGAGCTAGAGCCCACAGCCCTGCTCAGCTCTGGCTGCTGGCGGTGCTGGGGATTGAACCTTGGACCTCAGAGCCTCAGGAGCATGTCTTTGCAGAACCATAATGCTGTTTCTTGGGCCCACTCACTTGTCATTCATTCATTCATTTTTTTTGTCTATTTCTTACTGGATAGAGACAGAGAGAAATTGAGAGGGGAGGGGGAGATAAAGAGGGAGAGAGACCCCTGTAGTCCTGCTTCACCACTTGTGAAGCTTTCCCCCTGTAGGTGGGGACCAGGGGCTTCAAGCCGGGTCCTTGCGCCGCACTGTGATGTGTGTATTCACCCAGGTGTGCTACCACCTGGCTCCCTCTTTTTTTTAATATTTATGTATTTATTCACTTTTGTTGCCCTTGTTGTTTTATCGTTGTAGTTATTGATGTCATTGTTGGACAGGACAGAGAGACATGGAGAGAGGAGGGGAAGACAGAGAGGGGGAGAGAAAGACAGACACCTGCAGACCTGCTTCACTGCCTGGGAAGCGACTCCCCTGCAGGTGGGGAGCCGGGGGCTCGAAATGGGATTTTTGGATCTTTACGCTTTGTGCCAGGCCAGGTGCGCTTAATCCGCTGCGCTACCGCCCGACTCCCCTCTATCTAGAAGAAAATTGTGAGGAACAGGTCAGTGTCACGGTGAGTTAAGTGCACGTGGTGTGAAGCACAAGGATTATAACAACAATAAAAGTAGCCACAGCAAGGATAAGACAACAAGGGCAACAAAAGGGGGGGGGGGAGTCTCCAGGAGCAGTGGATTCTGAGCCCTAGCAATAATCCTGAAGGCAAAAAAGGAAAGGAAAGAAAAGAAAAGAAAAAAATTGTAAGGGCTGGGGAGACAGCACAGTAGTTCTGCAAAAAGCCTCTCCTGCCTGAGGCTCTGAGGGCCCAGGTTCAATCCCCAGCTCCATCATCAGCCAGAGCTCAGTAGAACTCTGACTCCTAGCTTCAGGGCCAAGTAGGTCCAAGCAGGATGGACCCACCATGCACCTTGGTCTGTGCTCCTCCCATCCAAAAAAGGCAAGGAGAGAACGAGGGGAAAGTCCAGCCAGGAACTCTGGCAAGTCGAGGATCAGGGTGGTTTGAGCTGCGGAGTCCAGAGAAGTTAAGAAGGTTCTTGAGGTGACCCAGCTGGAAAGGGGAGGAGGGGCGTGCAGGGTCTTCTGACAGCCAGTCCCAGCTGCAGGCTGTGGGTACTGGGACACCCGCCCTAACTCATGGGGTGCCTGAGAGACTGGCCTTTTAAAAAGATTTAAAATATATCCTTTTCTAAATTTATTTATCTATTTATTAATTTATTCCCTTTTGTTGCCCTTGTTTTATTGTTGGAGTTATTGTTGTTGATGTCGTCATTGTTGGATAGGACAGAGAGAAATGGAGAGAGAAGGGGAAGACAGAGAGGGGGAGAGAAAGACAGACACCTGCAGACCTGCTTCACCACCTGTGATGTGACTCCCCTGCAGGTGGGGAGCCGGGGCCTCAAACTGGGATCCTTACGCCGGTCCTTGGGCTTTGCACCATGTGCGCTTAACCTGCTGCGCTACCGCCCGACTCCCCTATTTTTTCTTTTTTAAAATTTTTTTTTGTGATTTCATATTGATTTGCAAAATGATGAGATCACAGGGGCACAATCCCACGCTGTTCCCAGTTCCCTCCATTGGAAACTGCAGTGGTTCTCCCAAGGTCACAGATAGAGAGGTTGACTATAATTTCTACAACTCTCTAGATTTGCATTTATTCGCCCATTTCTCTTCCTGCGCTCCTGCCTTCTCTCTTTTTCTAAGTCACACCTCCACCTACGACTCCTTCTGAGTGTCCTTCCTTTTTTTTTTTTTTTTTTCCCCTCTTCTCTCTCCCAGTCCTGATAGAATTGGGCTTCAGAGCCCTCTGGGCATCTTCCCCTGACATTTCTGACATTTCCCCCCATCTGAGAGTCCGGACCCACATTCTTTACGAGGAGCAGAAGGTGGGAATTCTGGCTGTTGTCATTGCTTCTCCCGTTGGACATGGGTGTTGGCAGGTGGATCCACACTCCCAGCCTGTTTCTGTCTTTCCCTAGTGGGGCAGGGAGGAGGGGAGGTTCCAGGACACATGGGTGAAGTTAAATATATATATATATATATAATTACATATATATATATGTAATTTTTTATTTCGGGGTTAATGCTTTACAGTGTAATCATTGACATGCATGCAATTTTATTATGTAAAAGTTTTCTTCCCTGACCCTCCCCCCAGAGTCCTTTGCTTTGGTATAATAAAGCTGATTATTTATTTTGTTTATTTGCTTGTTTGTTTTTTTACCAGAGCCCTGCTCAGCTCTGACTTATGGTGGTGCAAAGGATTGAACCTGGGACTTTGGAGCCTCAGGCATGACAGTCTCTTTGCAGAACCCTAATGCTATCTATCCCTACCCAATAAAGATGATTTTAAAAGCTGAGACGACAATCTTTCCACAGAGAAGTCTCTCCTGGCTGCGGCTGAGGCCCCGGGTTCAATCCCCAGCACCACCATCAGCCAGAGCTCAGCAGGACTCTATTCTTTCTCTCCGTTATCTCTCTCTTACCGAAATAAAATAAATTATTCAATCAATCAAGTGGTCTGGGAGGTGGCTTAGTGGATAAAGCACTGGACTCTCAACCATGAGGTCCTGAGTTCCATCCCCGGCAGCACATGGACCAGAGTGACGTCTTGTTCTTTTCTCTCTCTGCTTGTAATTCTGAATGAAAAAATAAAACCTTAAAAAAAAAAAAAAGTAAACTCATTCGTGTACTGCCCCGCGCTATTCCGCGTGAGGCCACCAGGTGGCGCCGCTCCACCGCCCGCCCGCCTCGGCCGCTTCTGCAGGTTCCCGGGCGCCCCCTGCGGGGCACTGCAGGCATTGCAATTATTGTTGTCGGATGGGACAGAGAGACATGGAGAGAGGAGGGAAGACAGAGAGGGGGAGAGAAAGACAGACACCTGCAGACCTGCTTCACCGCCTGGGAAGCGACTCCCCTGCAGGTGGGGAGCCGGGGGCTGGAACCGGGATCCTGACGCCGGGTCCGGTCCTTGTGCTTTGCGCCACCTGCGCTTAACCGGCTGTGCTACCCCCCGACTCCCTCTCCTGGTTTTTAGAGAGATAAGAGATGGATAGAGGAAGAATATAGCAGAATAGTCTTTAGACCTTCATGCCTGAGGCTCTAAGGTTACAGGTTCAATCGCCAGCACCATCATCAGCCAGAGCAGAGCAGGACTCTGAAGTCCCTCCCCCTCTATCTCTCTCTCTATATATTTAAAATATAAAATATTGGGAGTCGGGCGGTAGCGCAGCAGGTTAAGCACATGTGGCGCAAAGCACAGGGTCCGGCGTAAGGATCCTGGTTCGAGCCCCCGGCTCCCCACCTGGAGGGGAGTCGCTTCCCAGGCGGTGAAGCAGGTCTGCAGGTGTCTATCTTTCTGTCCCCTTCTCTGTCTTCCCCTCCTCTCTCCATTTCTCTCTGTCCTATCCAACGACGACGACATCAATAACAACAAGAACTACAACAACAATAAAGCAACAAGGACAACAAAAAGGAAATAAATACATGTATATATATATATTTAAGTTAATTTATTTATTCATGAGAAAGGAGGAGAGAAAGAACCAGACATCACTCTGGTACATGTGCTGTTGGGGATTGAACTCAGGACCTCATGCTTGAGAGTCTAGTTCCTTAGCCACTGCGCCACCTCCCGGACTACAGATACATATATTTTAAAAAGGTAAAATACTACATTGGAATAACTAGTTTTATAAAAAAAAATTACAGCAATCACAGAAAAGGGAAAAGTCGGAATGACCTCCAACATAATGCACACTAAAGAAAGCAAAAGAGAGTATGTATTAAATCAAATGACTGTTAGATATATTACATTTATTTAGGTTTTTTTTTTTTTTTTTTTTTTTTTTTACCAGAGCAATGATCAGCCTTGGTTTATGGTGGTATAGAGCATTGAACCTAGGACTTCAGAGCCTCAGACAGGAACGTGTCTGCAGAACCAGTAACGCTGTCTACCCCTGACCAGTCATTACTTTTGAGTGCAGTGACTGATCTAGAAACCATACAGGATACTATGGAATCACAGCTACTACTTAAACAGCCAGAATTATATTTAGGAATTTTTTTTTTAATGTATTATGAGAAACAGTGAGAGCGGAGAAAGCGACCCAAAGCCTCACTGCCTGGGATAGAATGCCAGTCCTCAGGATGGTAAAACCTGCCCCAGCTCCCTGACCTCGCTGCAGACTGCAGAGCCCCCTGGAACATCTGGATTCTGACTGGCAATCGACTTAGACACCTAAACGCGGCCCCTGTCACTCAAGAGTGGGGGGGCCTTCCAATCTGTCCAATCAGCGTCGTTTCCCAGGGATGGGGGCGGGACTATATGTCCTGCCGGAAGTTTACAGTCCCCCCGCTTCCGGAAAGCCGCCATTGTTGCTCCGCGCGCGGCCTTTTTCCCGCGAGCGCGCCTGCGGCGGTGGCGGCGGCGGCGATCCCCGGGATGGAGGCGTCCAGCGGGCGGCCGGCGACGGTGAGTGAGCGGCCCGGGCTCCCCGGGTGTCGTCGGCGAAGGGGAAGCGACAGGCCTGGGGGTCCTCGGCACGGCCAGGGGGAGGGGCGTCAGGGCACCTCGGACACCCCGGGACCGGGACACCCCGGGACTCGGACACCCCGGGACACGGTCACCCCGGGACTGGGACACCCCGGGACTGGGACACCCCGGGACAGGGACACCCCGGGACTGGGACACCCCGGGACTGGGACACCCCGGGACACGGTCACCCCGGGACTCGGTCACCCCGGGACTCGGACACCCCGGGACACGGTCACCCCGGGACTGGGACACCCCGGGACTGGGACACCCCGGGACTGGGACACCCCGGGACTGGGACACCCCGGGACACGGTAACCCCGGGACTGGGACACCCCGGGACTCGGACACCCCGGGACTGGGACACCCCGGGACTCGGACACCCCGGGACTGGGACACCCCGGGACACGGTAACCCCGGGACTGGGACACCCCGGGACTGGGACACCCCGGGACTGGGACACCCCGGGACACGGTCACCCCGGGACTCGGACACCCCGGGACCGGGACACCCCGGGACTGGGACACCCGGGGCTCCGACACCCCGGGACTGGGACACCCCGGGACTCGGTCACCCCGGGACTCGGACACCCCGGGACTGGGACACCCCGGGACTCGGACACCCCGGGACTGGGACACCCCGGGACACGGTAACCCCGGGACTGGGACACCCCGGGACTGGGACACCCCGGGACTGGGACACCCCGGGACTGGGACACCCCGGGACACGGTCACCCCGGGACTCGGACACCCCGGGACCGGGACACCCCGGGACTGGGACACCCCGGGACTGGGTCACCCCGGGACTGGGACACCCCGGGACACGGTCACCCCGGGACTCGGACACCCCGGGACCGGGACACCCCGGGACTGGGACACCCGGGGCTCCGACACCCCGGGACTGGGACACCCCGGGACTCGGTCACCCCGGGACTCGGACACCCCGGGACTCGGACACCCCGGGACTGGGACACCCCGGGACTCGGACACCCCGGGACTGGGACACCCCGGGACACGGTAACCCCGGGACTGGGACACCCCGGGACTGGGACACCCCGGGACTCGGTCACCCCGGGACTCGGACACCCCGGGACTCGGACACCCCGGGACTGGGACATCCCGGGACCCGGACACCCCGGGACTCGGACATCCCGGGACCCGGACACCCCGGGACTCGGACACCCCGGGACTCGGACACCCCGGGACTCGGACACCCCGGGACTCGGACACCCCGGGACTGGGACACCCCGGGACTCGGTCACCCCGGGACCTGGACACCCCGGGACTCGGACACCCCGGGACCCGGACACCCCGGGACCCGGGACACCCCGGGACTCGGACACCCCGGGACCGGGACACCCCGGGACTGGGACACCCGGGGCTCCGACACCCCGGGACTGGGACACCCCGGGACTCGGTCACCCCGGGACTCGGTCACCCCGGGACTGGGACACCCCGGGACTGGGACACCCCGGGACCGGGACACCCCGGGACCCGGACACCCCGGGACCGGGACACCCCGGGACCCTGACACCCCGGGACTCCGACACCCCGGGACCGGGACACCCCGGGACTCGGACACCCCGGAACTCGGACACCCCGGGACTCGGACATCCCGGGACCGGGACACCCCGGGACTCGGACATCCCGGGACCGGGACACCCCGGGACCGGGTCACCCCGGGACCGGGACACCCCGGGACCCTGACACCCCGGGACTCCGACACCCCGGGACCGGGACACCCTGGGACCCGGACACCCCGGGACCCGGACACCCCGGGACTGGGACCTGGGACACCCCGGGACTGGGACACCCCGGGACACGGTCACCCCGGGACCGGGACACCCCGGGACCGGGACACCCCGGGACCCGGTCACCCCGGGAACCGGACACCCCGGGACTCGGACACCCCGGGACTCGGTCACCCCGGGAGCCGGTCACCCCGGGACTCGGACACCCCGGGACTCGGGACACCCCGGGACCGGGACACCCTGGGACTGGGACACCCCGGGACCCGGACACCCCGGGACTCGGTCACCCCGGGACTGGACACCCCGGAACCCGGACACCCTGGGACACAGGCCCGTTGTCCCCTTGTCCCCAGGACGGGACTCGGGGGGCCTTTGTAGGGTGGGGTCATTGGTGACAGAGAAGCTGGGGTCCAGTGGGCAGCACTGGGCTGACATCTGGATCTGAACTTGGGGGACACTTGGAACAGGTGCTCAGGCTCTGGGGGCTTAGAGAGAGGGCCGGGGAGACAGCACAGGGTTCTGCACACAGACTCTCCTGCCTGAGGCTCTGAGGTCCCGGGTTCAATCCCCAGCACCACCAGCAGCCAGAGCTCAGCAGGGCTCTGGGCTCTCTCCTGTCTATGTATATATAATTAAAATAAAATATCTTTGAGAGAGAGAGTGTGTGTGTGTGTATGTTCGGGGGTCTGCGGGGTCCCCACTCCTCCCAGATCTGCACCCTTTCACCCCTCTAGAAATAGGGCTTATTTTATCATTTTGGTGACTGAACCTGGAGCCTCAAGAGCCTCCGGGCAGGAGAGTCTCTTTGCAGAAACACAATGCTGTCTCCCCTGCCCTTAAAATACTTTTTCTTTTTTTACTTTTTAACTTTACTTATTTTATTTGATAGGATAGAGAGAAATTGAGATGGAAGAGGGAGAGACAGACCCTGCAGCCCTGCTTCACCACTTGGGGCACTTCCCCCCTGCAGGTGGGGACCAGGGACTCGAACCCGGATCCTTGTGCACCACCATGTGAGCGCTTAACTGGTGGGCACCACTGCCTGGGCCCACCTTGGCCCCTATTCCTATCAACATTTATTTATTTACTTACTTATTTATATTTCCCAAAGTGGCTGCCTGAAATTGAGAGGGAAGGGTGAGAGAGAGAGAGAGAGAGACACCTGCAGCCCTGCTTCACCATTCGTAAAACTTTCCCTCTGCAGGTGGGGACCAGGGGCTCGAACCCAGGTCCTAATGCACTGTAACATGTGCTCAACCAGGTGCACTAAACCAGGTGCGCCACCACCCGGCCCCCAGGGATGTATTATTATTATTTTATTATTTTTAGAGGACAGATACCCTAATACAGTCTCACCATCCAAGGATTGTCAAGACTGAAACCAGGGATCTCAAATCGTGTCTGACTCTCACCCACTGAACTGCCTACTAGCCCTGTTCTTCACTTCTTGGCCCTCAAAAAGCAAAAGAGTTGCTTTTTAAAAATTTTTTATTCATTTATTTTTATTTACTTCTCTATTTTTTTTTTTCCAGAGTCCTGGTCCTGCTCTGCTCTGGTTTATGGTGTTGAGGGGATTGAACCTGGAGCCTCAGAGCCTCAGGCAGGAGAGTCTGCAGAGAGAGAGAGAGAGAGAGAGAGAGAGAGAGAGAGTCAGCGTCAGCCTAGAGCCCTGCTCAGATCTGGCTGCTGCTGGTGCTGGGGATTGAACCTGGGGCCTCAGAGCCGCAGGCAGGAGAGTTTGCAGAACCATTATGCTATCTACCCTCACCCTATTTTTCATTTTTTTATTACCTTTATTTATTTATTGGCTAGAGATGGCCAGAAACTGAGAGGGGAGGAGGACATAGAGAGGCAGCGAGAGAGACAGACACCTGCAGCCCTGCTTCACCTCTCGGCAAAGCTTTCCCTCTGCCGGTGGGGACCGAGGGTTCGAACTGGGTCCTTGTGTGGGCGCTCAGGCAGGTGCTCCACCACCCGGCCCCCCACTTCCCTGCTTTTAACCCCTCCCCGGTCTCTGCCTGCAGATCTCCATGTGGAAGGGAGAGCCGGCCGCTCCCTGTCCCCGGCCGGTGAAGGCGGTGGCTGAGGGCCTGGACTCCGGCCCCGCTTCCCCTCCAGCCCCACACGCACAGGTGAGCCCAGGTGAGGGCATGGGGACTTCATTTCTGCTCCTCCTCCTCTCCTCTCCTCCTTTCCTCCTCCTTTCTCTTCTTCTATTTAAATGGTTTTATTTCCTTACTGCATAGAGACAGCCAAAAAGCAAGTGTGAAGTGGGACGGGGGGAGAGAGAGAGAGAGAGACACCTGCAGCCCTGCTTCACCACGCAAGACGCTTCTCTGCGAGGCAGGGACTGGGGAGCTCGAACCTGGGTCCTTGTGCACTGTAACCAGGCGTGCCACCACCCGGCCCCTTTAATGTTGTTGTTGTTGTTGTTGTTGTTTTTATCAGAGCCTCAGGCAGGAGAGTATTGCAGAACCCGCTCTTTTTGTTTTTTTCTTTTAAATATTAGTTTTATTTATTTATTCCCTTTTGTTGCCCTTGTTGTTTTATTGTTGTAGTTATTATTATTGTTGTCGTTGTTGGATAGGACAGAGAGAAATGGAGAGAGCAGGGGAAGACAGAGGGGGAGAGAAAGACAGACACCTGCAGACCTGCTTCACCGCCTGGGAAGCGACTCCCCTGCAGGTGGGGAGCCGGGGGCTCGAACCGGGATACTTGTGCCGGTCCTTGCGCTTCGCGCCACGTGCACTTAACCCGCTGCACCACTGCTCAACTCCTTGGATCTACTTTTTAATTTAATTTTATTCATTTGTGATTGGATAGTGACACCTGCAGACAGACACCTGCAGACCTGCTTCACTGCCTGTGAAGCTTTCCCCCTGCAGGTGGGGACTGGGGGCTCGAACACGGGTCCTCATGCACAGTGACATCTGTGCTTAACCAGGTGCACTACCGCCTGGCCCCAGATTGATCTGTTTTTCACAGAGAGGTCCTGTAATTCTCGGTGCTTCCTCTCTCTCTCCTTTCTCTCTCCTCTCTCTCTCTCTCTCTCTCCTCTCTCCTCTCTCTCTCTCCCTCTCTCCTCCTCTCCTTTCCAGAGTCCAGCTCAGTTCACTTACAGAGGTGTGGAGGTCTGAACCTGGGACTCTGGGGTCTCGGGCAGGAGAGTCTGGACTGCAGAATCACGATGCTGTGCCCACCCTCTGTGGGCTCTGGACGGGCAGGAGGCCCAAGATGCTCTGGGGGGATTTGACTCAAGATATTCCGGGTCTGGGGGACAGCACAGTGGCTGTGTGTACACTCATGCCTCAGGCATCACAAGTCCCAGGTTCATCCCTAGCACCCCCGAGCTTAGGTTTCAGTAGTTAACCATTATTAATATCATTATTACTACCGTCACCATCATTATTTTGCCTCTGGCATGTGTGATGCTTGGGATTGGACTTGGATCTTAGACTTGCAAGTACGACATTTGGTTTATTTATTTATTTCTTTATTATTATTTTATTAATTTTATTTTTAAAAAAATTTTATGTTTATTTATTTTCCCTTTTGTTGCCTTTGTTTTTTTAAATGTTTTATTCATTTATTTTTAATATTTATTTACTCCCTTTTGTTGCCCTTGTTGTTTTATTATTGTAGTTATTATTGTTGTCATCCTTGTTGGATAGGACAGAGAGAAATGGAGAGAGGAAGGGAATAAAAAGAAGGGGAGAGAAATTTAGACACCTGCAGACCTGCTTCACCGCCTCTGAAGCGACTCCCCTGCAGGTGGGGAGCCGGGGGCTCGAACCGGGATCCTTACGCCGGTCCTTGCGCTTTGCGCCACGTGTGCTTAACCCACTGTGCTACCGCCCGTCTCCCTATTTTACTTTATTTTAATTTATTATTATTATTAAGAATTTATTTATTTATTTACTCATGAGGAAGACAGGAGGAGAGAAAGAACCAGACATCACTCTGGTCCATGTGCTGCCGGGGATCGAACTCAGGACCTCATGCTTGAGAGTCTAGTGCCTCAGCCACTGCGCCACCTCCCGGACCACCCTATTTTATTTTTTAACCAGAGTGCTGTTCAGCTCTGGCTTATGGTGGTGCGGGGGATTGAACCTGGGACTTTGCAGCCTCAGGTAGGAAAGTCTGTTTGCAGAACCATTATGCTATCAACCCTTTGCCCTATTTATTTTTTAAATTTTCTTTATTTATTGGCTAGAGACAGCCCGAAATTCAGAGAGGAGGGGAAGGGAGAGAGACCCCTGCAGCCCTGCTTCACCACTCGTGATGCTTTCCCTCTGCTGGTGGAGACCGGGGGCTTGAACTGAGTCCTTGCAACACTGGAACATGTGTGCTTAACCAAGTGCACCACTACCTGGCCGTCTCTCTCCGTCTCTTATCTCCCTCTCCCCTCTCAATTTCTCTCGGTCCTGTCTAGTATAAGGAAGGACAAATACAGCGTCTCGGCATCCACTGTACCGTATCTGGTATCCGGTGTGCCGGCAGTCTCTTGCCTTCTGTCAATTCCATGTGTATTTTAGGACTCGGTCACCTTTGAAGATGTCACCGTGACCTTCACTCTGGAGGAGTGGACCCTGATGCAGCCTTCAGAGAAGCAGCTGTACGGAGAAGTCATGTGGGAAACCTTTACAAACCTAGTCTCCGTAGGTGAGGCGGAGGGCACACCTTCATTTGTCATTTAGAGGGGACAAAGATCTTAGTCCGCCAGTGACTCCCGGTGGTCAAGGTGGGAACGGAAGAGCTTGTGAACTAACCAGGTCGTGATCTGGGGTTCTGGGTTCTTCATGGGTCCAGAATTCAAGGGGGTGTGTGTGGGGGGGGACGGGCGGTGGCGCCCCTGGTTCAGCACACATATTCCTAAGCACAAGGACCAGGGTTCCAGCCCCCTGCTCCCCATCTGCGGGGAGGGGGGTGCTTCAGAAATGTTGAAGAGGGTCTGCAGGAGTCTGTCTTTCTCTCTCTCTCTCTCTTTTAACCAGATCAGCTCTGGCTTATGATGGTGCAGGGGAAAAATGGCCTCCAGCATCAGTTGATATGTAGTGCTGGCACCAAACTCCAGTGAGAACCCTGGAGGGAAAAAAAAAAAAAAAGAATAAAATTGTGGTCTTGCAAAATAGCTCCCTGGTTAGTGCTAGCTGTTCCATATGCTGGACTCAATTTGAGCAAGGCCTCCCCTCCGCTGCCTTGGAGGAAGCTTCACTGCTGAGGTCTCTTTCATTCTCTGTTGATAATAACAACAACAATAACAGTGGTCCAGGAAGTGGCACAGTGAATGAAGTATTAGACTCTTACGCACGAGGTCCTGATTTTGATCCCCGGCAGCACGTGGACCAGAGTGACGTCTGCTTCTTTCTCTCCCTCCTCCTAGCTTTCTCATCGTTGACAATTAGAAGATATATGTATATATATATATATAAAATATTTATTCATTTTCCCTTTTTGTTGCCCTTGTTTTATTGTTGTAGTTATTGATGTCATCATTGTTGGATAGGACAGAGAGAAATGGAGAGAGGAGGGGAAGACAGAGAGGGGGAGAGAAAGACAGACACCTGCAGACCTGCTTCACCGCCTGGGAAGCGATTCCCCTGCACGTGGGGAGCCAGGGGCTCGAACCGGGATCCTTACTTCGGTCCTTGCGCTTTGCGCCACCTGCGCTTAACAGCTGCGCTACTGCCCGAATCATATATATATATAATTTTTTTTTTAAAATTTTTTATTTAAGAAAGGATTAATTAACAAAACCATAGGGTAGGAGGGGTACAACTCCACACAATTCTAATTTTTTTTTTTTTTAATGGTTCTGCAAAAGTTTTTCTTGCCTGAGGCTCTGAGGTCCCAGGTTGTAAATAAAATCTTTAATAATAAAAAAAGAAGATAATGAAAATAAGAAAACTTCCCAGTGTTCATGTACTTTCTAATATATTCTGGCGCTGTTTAGGGGGGTTCATTCTAGGAAAAGTCGAGGAGGTGCCTGCCGCCAGAGACCCCTGCCCGACGCAGAGCAGAACGCACAGGTGAGTCCCAGCCACAATGCGAGTAGTGAGCGGTACACCTGAGGGGTCTGCAGAGTGAGAACGCTCTCCCTCCCCGACAGGTGGTCTGCTTGGGCGTCCTGTCTGGTGCCCGTGCTGTGAAGACTCAGTTGATCATGGTCGGTCCAAGAGGTAGCACAGCACAGCTGCACCACCGAACCAGCCCTGCCACCCCCATTCTGTATTCCTCTTCATTGTAGCCAGGGTCAAGCCCAAATCCTTGAGTGTTGTTCTGTATAAGCTGGTATCCTGGTTAATTTACCTGACTTGCCACATTAAGAGGGGGCCAGACAGTGGAGCAGTGGGTTGGGTGCACAGGGCACAAAGCACAAGGACCAGTGCCAGGATCCTGGTTCGAGCTTCCCAGCTCCACACCTGCAGGGGGGAAGGGGGAGGTTCCACTTCACAAGAGGTGAAGCAGGTCTGCAGGTGCCTTGTCTTTCTCTTCCCTTTCCATCTTCTCTCAGTTTTCTCTCTCCTGTCCAATAAAATGGGAAAAAAAAAAAAATTGGCTGCCAGGAGCTGTGGATTCGTAGTCTCAGCACCAAGCCCTAGCAAGGAAAAAAAAAAAAAAAGATATTGTTAGGGGGGCAGAGTGGTGGTGCAAAGATCCAGGTTTAAGCCCTCGCTCCCCACCTGCAGGGGGCCATTTCACCGCCTTTGAAACAGATCTGCAGGCCTCTCCCTCCATCCTTCTATCCCTCCCCCCTCCCTCTCAATCTCTGTCCTATTCAATAAAATGGAAAAAAAATGGCTGCCAGGAGGAGTGGCTTTATAGTACCAGCACCGAGCCCCAGCGATAACCCTGGAGGCAAAAAAAAAAAAAAAAAAGATTTCGTGTTATTTGTGGCCCAGTGGATAGAGTGCGAGTGTGACTTCTCCCTAAGCAGCTGATACTGCATGTACTGGAGTGCTGCTCCTCTTTGTCTTCTCTCCTCTGTGAATAAATGGGTAAATAAACGTATATTAAAAAGATGCTGGGGGCTGGTGTCAGCGCATTGGGTTAGGCTCACATGGCGCAAAGTGCAAAGGACCGTCACAAAGATCCCACTTGGAGCCCCCGGCTCTCCACCTGTAGGGGAGTCCTTTCACAGGTGGCAAAGCAGGTCTGCAGGTGTGTTTCTCTCCCCTTATCTGTCTTCCCCTCCTCTCTCCATTTGTCTCTTCTATCCAACGACAGCAGTGGCAGTAATAACAATAACAACAACAACAAGGGCAACAAAATGGAAAAAATGGTCTCCAGGAGCAGTGGATTTGTATTGTAGGCACTCAGCCCCAGCGACAACGCTGGAGGCAAAAAAAAAAAAAAAAAGATGCTACCAGTAAGCTTTTTTTTTTTTTTTTTCTGCTTACAGAAACAACACGAGAGTCTGTGAAGGCAAGGAGAGAAGACAGCATGGAGAGAAGCCCTACGAATGCAAAGTGTGCAGCAAGGCCTACGATCGCCCCAGCGTCCTTCACATCCACGAAGTCTCTCACAGCGGAGAGAAGCCCTACGAGTGTAAGATATGTGGCCGGACATTCAGTCATCCCCGGTCTCTTCAGAGACACGAGCGAAACCACAGCGGAGAGAAACCCTACGAATGTCAGACCTGCGGCAAGGCCTTCAGTTCCCTCAGCTACCTCCGTATCCACGAGCGGACTCACAGCGGGGAGAAGCCCTATGTGTGTAAGGTGTGCGGCAAGACCTTCAGCAACTCCAGCTCTCTCTGGCTCCACGGGAGAACTCACAGTGAAGAGAAGCCCTACACCTGTCGGCAGTGTAACAAGGCCTTCAGCTGTTCCGGCTACCTTCGGAAACACGAGAAGACCCACAGCGGGGAGAAGCCCTACGAGTGCAAAGTCTGCGGCAAAGTCTTCAGCAGTTCCCGGTACCTGCAGACCCACGAAAGAACTCACAGCGGAGAGAAGCCCTACGGCTGTAAACTCTGCAGCAAAGCCTTCATCTGTTCCAGTCACCTTCGGAGACACGAGAGGACTCACAGCGGGGTGAAACCCTACGCGTGTCCCATCTGTCCCAAGACCTTCAGTCACTCGAGTTCCCTCCAGAGACACGAGAGAACTCACAGTGGAGAGAAGCCCTTTGAGTGTGAGGTATGCGGCAAGGCGTTCGGGTCTTACAAATCTCTCCAGATCCACAAGAGGGCGCACACCATCGAGAGACCCTACGAGTGCAAATCGTGCACCAAGGCTTTCAGCCACGCGAGCCTCCTCGAGAGGCACGAAAAGACCCACCGTGGCGAGAAGCCCTACGGGTGTAAGATCTGCAGCAAGTCCTTCAATTCCTCCAGTTACCTTCAGATCCACGAGAGAACTCACAGCGGAGAGCGGCCCTACGAATGTAAGATCTGCAGCAAGTCCTTCAGTTATTCCAGCTACCTCCTGGTCCATGAAAGGAATCACGACGGAGAGAAACGCTATGAATGCCGGACCTGCAGCAAATCGTTCAGCACTTCCAGCTACCTGCTGGTCCACGAGAGGATCCACAGCGGGGAGAAGCCCTACGGCTGTAAGGTCTGCGGCAAAGCCTTCAGCTCCTCCAGCTACCTGCAGATCCACGAGAGAAGTCACAGCGGGGAGAAGCCCTACGGCTGTAAGGCGTGCGGCAAAGCCTTCAGCCGGTCCAGCTCCCTGCAGATCCACGAGAGAAGTCACAGCGGTGAGAAGCCCTACGAGTGTAAGACGTGCGGCAAGACCTTCAGCTGCTCCAGTTACCTGCGGATCCACAAGAGGACTCACAGCGGAGAGCGGCCCTACGGATGCGCCATCTGCCACAAAGCCTTCATCTACTCCAGCAACCTTCAGATCCACGAACGCTGTCACAGCGGCGAGAAGCCCTACGAGTGTCAAACCTGCCACAAAGCCTTCAGCTCCTCCAGCTACCTGCTGGTCCACGAGAGGATCCACAGCGGGGAGAAGCCCTACGGCTGTAAGGTCTGCAGCAAAGCCTTCAGCTCCTCCAGCTACCTGCAGATCCACGAGAGAAGTCACAGCGGGGAGAAGCCCTACGGCTGTAAGGTGTGCGGCAAAGCCTTCAGCCGGTCCAGCTCCCTGCAGATCCACGAGAGAAGTCACAGCGGCGAGAAGCCCTACGAGTGTAAGACGTGCGGCAAGACCTTCAGCTGCTCCGGTTACCTGCGGATCCACAAGAGGACTCACAGCGGAGAGCGGCCCTACGAGTGCACCGTCTGCAGAAAGGCTTTCAGCTGTTCCAGTTACCTTCACATCCACGAAAGAAGCCACGGGACCTGGGGAGACAGCACAGCGGTTCTACAGAGAGACGCTCCCGCCCCAGGCTCTGACGTTCCTGCTTCAGTCCCCAGCACCGCCGTAACCCAGAGCTGATCAGGGTTCTGGTTTAGGAAAAAAAAAAAAAAAAAACCGTGAAGAGAAAGAAGTTACAGTGGAGAAAACCTCATGGGTGGCGTAGACTATGTAGTCAGTCGTTCAGTCTCTCAGCACTTAGCGGACACATTAGAAGGGGGCCGGGTGGTACACCGGGTCTAGCGCAGCACTTAGTACAGAGACGTTAGGAGGACCCACTGCGGACAGTACTGCATGCGACCACGGTCCAGCCCAGTTACCAGTTCACCACAAGAACCTGAGGTGCTCTGGTGTCTTTCCTTTGCCCTCTGACTCTGTTTCCCATAAAAGGGTGACTCATTGTAGAGAAGCCAAGAAATGATATTCTGGTCAGAGAATTTCCACTTCTTTGTTTTACAGTTACACACACACACACACTCACACTCCCTCCTCTCCTTGACAGAAGTTTTGTGGGGTAGTGGGAGTAAGGAATTCCAGTTGTCCTCTGCTAATTGTGTTTATTATTCTTTTTCCCTCAAGATAGGATGTGAGACATGGAGACATGATTCCCCAGTCTTGTGGCTCTCAGGCTTCCCTTCTCAGTGCTCCCAAATGTTTTGTTTCCCAGAGCACTGTTCAGCTCTGGTTAATGGGGGGTACGGGGTGGGGTGGATGGAACTCAGGACTTGACGGAGCCTCAGGCATGAGAATCTGTTTGCATAGCTGTTATGCTATCTATCCTTGCTCCTCTCAAATGTCGGGGGGGGGGGGGGCTGAGCCCTTCCCCTCGCAGCAGCTCCTACCATCCACTCTGTGGGCTGAGATATCTCCTGTAACCAAGTTACTATTTTTTTTTTCCCTCCAGGATTATTGCTGGGTCTTTGTGCCGGCACTTTGAATCCCTGGCGGCCATTTTTTCAACTTTATTGGACAGGACAGAGAGGAAAGTGAGAGAGAAGGGGGAGATAGAGAGACACCTGCAGACCTGCTTCACCGCTTGTGAAGCAACCCCCCTGCAGGTGGGGAGCTGGGTGTTCGAACCGGGATCCTTGCGCGGGTCCTCGCACTTAGTACTGTGTGCACTTAACCAAGCGCACCACCGCCCGGCCCCCCATCACAACTTCTGTGTCTACACGAATGAATACGTCCACTTAGGTCCCCTTCCCTCCCCTTCAAATGCCCTGCAGCTCTCTGGGCTGCCACTGTTTTGCCACTAGCTCTTTAGAGAGAGACCACAGCCTCAAGTGTCCTCTGATGAAGTCGGCGCTTGACTCAGGCCCCAGGGGCGCGCTGCCCAAGTGAGCTCCGTGCTGACCCTCCAGGTCACCAGCTGGGAGGAGGTTTTGACTTTGAGTTAAGAAAGCGCCTGCCTCCACGCGAACTGTGTTAGCACTTAGCCGTTTGCTGACTCCTGACTGTGTAGCTATCGGTGACCAGACGTCACGTTTAACCGAGCTATCGAGACCCGCCACCGTGAAATCCAGAAGTGGGAAGCCGAGCCCCTGGTGGAGAGCACGAGGCCTGTGCTCGGTCCACCTCGCTTCTGCTTCGGCACCTGCTTATCGTTGGGAGCCGAACTGGCACTCAATTGAGGATTCAGCGAGAAAAACAAAAAAAACCCAGTACTGAGCGCCTTCAGGAGGAATTGGAGCTACCAGAGACACAGGCTCACAGAAACACCGTCTCCCGGACCTGTCATCCTCCTCCCTGTCGAGGATCTCCTCAGAGCAGCCTGAGCAGCTGAGACTGGGTAGCGTCACCGCCCAGGAGTTGTCTGTGGCGTCGAATATAATGGCGTGTTTTCCTGCTTGGTGCTCATCGAAATATACCTTTATAAAAAGTTTCCGTTCACTTTTTTTTTTTTAACATTTATTCCCTTTTGTTGCCCTTGTTTTATTGTAGTTATTATTGTTGTTGTTATTGATGTCATTGGATAGGACAGAGAGAAATGGAGAGAGGAGGGGAAGACAGAGAGGGAGAGAGAGAGACACCTGCAGACCTGCTTCACCACCTGGGAAGTGACCCCCCCTGCAGGTGGGGAGCGGGGGGCTCAAACCGGGACTCTTAACGCCGGTCCTTGCGCTTCACGCCATGTGCAATTAACCCGCTGTGCCACCGCCAGCCTCTCCCTCTTACCTCCCTCTATCTCCCTGTCCTCTCTGTTTCTCTTTGCCCTAAGAGAGAGGGGGAAAAAACATAGCTGCTGGGGTGGGGGGGATTTGTAGTGTTGGCACCCATCCCTAGTGATAACTGGAGGCAAAAAAAAAAAATAGACACCTGCAGCCCTGCTTCACCGCTCATGAAGCTTCTCCCCTGCAGGCGGGGACGGAGGAATTGAACCTGGGACCTTGTGCATAGTAACGTGTGCACTCCACCAGGTGCACCACTGCCTGGTTGAGGTCATGTCGAGCAAGTGAGGTCAATAGTGGAAATCCTGGGCGGCCTGGGGGTTGGCACAGTGACCAGACCTTTGAGCTTCAAAGTGGCGTAGCTGGTAGAGTGAACATGTTACCTCGTGCAAGGGTTTGAGCCCCCTCTCCCCACCTGCAGGGAGGACACGTCACAAGTGGTGAAGCAGGTCTGTGGGTGTCTCTCTGTCTCTCTCCTCTATCTCCCCCTCCTCTCTCAATTTCTTGTCCTATCCAATAAAATAGGAAAAAAAAATGGCCTCCAGGAACAGTGGATTCGTAATGGCGGCAGGGGTGACATTTGGAAAAATGTCTACTCACGGGCCAGAGTGCGGCACACCTGGTTGAACACAGGCATTACCTTGCAAAAGGACCTGGGTTCGTGGAACTAAGCTTCAATGCTGTGCCTCTCTGAGTCTCCCGCCCGCCCTCTCTCTCTCTCTACATCTAAAGGAATTGCTTTCTCTCTTGGTGACTGTCACAAACAATGGTGACTTTGTACTAGTCCTGCCTGAGTGTCTCCCACTTCCAAAGACATGTCCGTTCTTGTTAGAAAACAATTCTAGGAGGGAGATACATACTATTCCTTAATTCACTCAATAATCGTGTGTGTGTGTGTGTGTGTATATACTGTTTCATGGTTATTACTCCCATTTAACCTTGATGTCGTTTGTTGTTGGACAGGACAGAGAGAAATGGAGAGAGGACGGGAAGACAGAGAGGGGGAGAGAAAGACAGACACCTGCAGACCTGCTTCACCGCCTGGGAAGCGACTCCCCTGCAGGTGGGGAGCCGGGGCTCGAACCAGGATCTTCACACTGGTCGTGCGCTTTGCGCCACGTGCCCTTAACCCGCTGTGCCACCGCCCGGCTCCCTTAGTTCCCAGTTTTAAACGTTAACCCTAGGAGCCTTCAAAGTATTGAATGTCCTGGGCCTTCCCAAATTCTCTTCCCCTGGACCTCCATAATTTGTGAGCATGTCAATGTATGTCCTATAAATTAAAAGGTCTGAAAAGGGATACATAGTTGTGGACCTAAGGCATTAATTTGGGGGTCGGGTAAAGGCTTGAGGTTGATGATCAGAAGAGGCATACATTTTATACTTAGTGGCTAGTATTCTGAAAAGGAATCCTGGAATTAAAGAGTAAAAAAAAAAAAAAAAAAAAACAGTCATAGGCACTGCATGTGCCAGAGTGATGCTCTGATTCTTTCTCCTCTGTTAGAACACATATTTTAAAATAACGATGGGGGGTCGGGCGGTAGCAAAGCGGGTTAAGCGCACGTGGCACAAAGCGCAAGGACCGGCGTAAGGATCCCGGTTCGAGCCCCCGGCTCCCCACCTGCAGCGGAGTTGCTTCCCAGGTGGTGAAGCAGGTCTGCAGGTGTCTGTCTTTCCCCCTCTCTGTCTTCCCCTCCTCTCTCCATTTCTCTCTGTCCTGTCCAACAACAAACGACATCAACAACAACAACCACGGCAAGGCTACAACAACAAGGGCAACAAAAGGGGAAAAATAAATGGCCTCCAGGAACAGTGCATTCATGGTGCAGGCATCGAGCCCCAGCAGTAACCCTGGAGGCAAAAATAAATGAATTACAATAAGGCCAAAGACAGAACATCATGGTTCTGTAAAAAGCCTCTCCTGCCTGGAGCTTTGGGGTCCCAGGTTCAGTCAGCTAGAGTTGAGCAGCGTGTGAGCGTGTGTGTGTCTCATAATAAATAAAATGTTTTAAAAAATAATAATAGGGAAGTGGCACTCAGTAGCACAGTGGGTTAAGCGCACATGGCATGAAGTGCAAGGACCTACCCAGGGATCGCAGTTCGAGCCCCGGCTCCCCACCTGCAGGGGAGTCGCTTCCCAGGCGGTGAAGCAGGTCTGCAGGTGTCTGTCTTCCCCTCTCCTCTCCATTTCTCTCTGTCCTATTCAACAACAGCAATGACAACAATAATAATAAGGGCAACAAAATGGGAAAAAATGGCCTCCAGGAGCACTGGATTTGCAGTGCAGGCACAGAGCCCCAGCAATAACCCTGGAGGCAAAATAAAAAAGAGACTTCACATTGTGGAAAGCTTTGCTGACAGAGTATCTCTCAGTTTTTTTTTTAATTTAATTTAATTTATTATTTTTTAGTTTTTTTAAAAATTCATATTTATTTATTTCCCCTTTTGTTGCCCTTTTTTTTTAAATTGTTGTTATAGTTATTGATGTCGTCGTTGTCAGGACAAAGAGAAATGGAGAGAGGAGGAGAAGACGGGACATGCAGACCTGCTTCACCGCCTTTGAAGCGACTCCCCTGCGGGTGGGGAGCCAGGGGCTCGAACCGGGATCCTCACGCCGGTCCTTGCGCTTTGCGCCACCTGCGCTGCGCTACCGTCCGACTCCCAGAGTTAAGGATTTTATTTGCGAGCCTACTCAGCTGAGGGTTCACGAGCATGAACTCTGTCTGTCACACAGGAGAGTTCAAAGAGCTTGGGACCCCGATTGCAGTCCAAAAGTTCTTTTTGTTTTAAAAAAGTATTTATTT